>NW_027122441.1:0-82306 GCF_030686945.1 Centruroides vittatus | reverse complement strand
AAAACGCGGTCTCAGAATGAAGAGAAGGAATATCTACTGACTCTCTGAACAATTGATTATTGCGAATATAAAAACTGAAAATGAAACTGATGTTAAATAACGTATTGAATTTATTTTTTTTTTTTTTTGTTTAAATTAAAAATTTCTTCTAATCATAAATTTTAGAAGAACGAATGGCGATTATCTATTTATGCGTTGGGAAAATGGATACTTTTTTCGTAAAGTTAAATTCTCAGCTCTCGGTACTCAAGCAACGTCTATAAACACGATACCGTTATGCAACGCGGTAGTCGTCATGTTGGGGCTTTTTTGGTATGTACGGCGTTTCTAGATCGAAGCTGATTGTTGTTTCGGTTTGTTGGAATTTTTGATAGAGATCCATCCATCCATCCATCCATCCATCCATCCATCCAAGATGGTTTGGTGTTTAGCACCGAATTGTAAAAACTGATAACCAAAAGGTATATATAAGTAAAGGCTATAACTAAATAGGTTTTAAAATAAAAATCTATGTCAATGGTTCGTATAATAAAGTACGAGAATAAATTTATTTAGTTTTTAAATGCAAAATTAGAGATTTAATTTGGAGATATTTCTTAAAATAAAAGTATATTTAATATATAAATTCGATTATTAAAACCAATGGGATCGGTGGTAATATAAACACACTAAAAATAAAAAATTTTTAGTTAAAAAAACAAGTGAAAAATTATACTCTTTCCATTTCCGACTTCGAGGATTCTATGAGCCAAAACAAGACAAACAAGTGGCAAGGAACAATCATTACTTTATTAATTTATCCATATGCATTTCGCCATCTAGGCCTCCTCAGTGGATACATCAGGATGTTATTCGTTGATTACGTTTTATACCCAACAACCGTTCCCAGCATGCATCAACAACCACTCCAGCATTCAAATTAAGTAAATTTACATGTTCGGCGATACAGAAATGTTCTACAATTTTTCTTTCTAAGTTATTTTCTATTCTATACAAAATTTTAGTATTTTTTATATTTATATTACAATTAAATTTATTGCAATGTAAAAACCATGCTGATTCCGTTCTTCTCAGTCTAATGGCTGCCTCATGTTCCTTTACTCTCAACTCCAATCTTCTTCCAGTTTCTCCAATGTAATAACTTGGGCTTCCACATGTACATGACATCCTATATACGACGCCGGCGATTTTAAATTGGTCTCCGGGCGAATTTTCACTGTTCATTATACTGATAATGTTAGACATCTTATTCTTTTGGTTCGCAACTATGCATACAGAAAATCTTTTAAAAATTGGTTTATATTTTTCAAAAACTTTAGCAACATAAGGAAACTTTGCATAAGAAATATCTTCTATGTTATTTTTAACATTAAATCTACGTTTTAAATATAAATTGTACCACTTACAAAGAATATGTTTCGGGTAGTCATTTAACTGAAATTTTTTGAACAATTGTTTTACTTCGATATCTATGTTTTCTTGCTGAGTTGTTCTATTTAGTATCTTTCTCAATTCCATATTAAAGACATTCAAGTGAAGATGAACAACAAAATAGAATGAATTTTTTAGATGTCACTATAAAAAGAGAAGAGAGAAGTGTATCATTTAGTAAGTATGAAAAACTATGTAATAATGGTAAAACTATTAACTTTAAATCTTACTGTCCTTTAGAAAATAAAAAGAATGTCTTTAATATGGAATTGAGAAAGATACTAAATAGAACAACTCAGCAAGAAAACATAGATATCGAAGTAAAACAATTGTTCAAAAAATTTCAGTTAAATGACTACCCGAAACATATTCTTTGTAAGTGGTACAATTTATATTTAAAACGTAGATTTAATGTTAAAAATAACATAGAAGATATTTCTTATGCAAAGTTTCCTTATGTTGCTAAAGTTTTTGAAAAATATAAACCAATTTTTAAAAGATTTTCTGTATGCATAGTTGCGAACCAAAAGAATAAGATGTCTAACATTATCAGTATAATGAACAGTGAAAATTCGCCCGGAGACCAATTTAAAATCGCCGGCGTCGTATATAGGATGTCATGTACATGTGGAAGCCCAAGTTATTACATTGGAGAAACTGGAAGAAGATTGGAGTTGAGAGTAAAGGAACATGAGGCAGCCATTAGACTGAGAAGAACGGAATCAGCATGGTTTTTACATTGCAATAAATTTAATTGTAATATAAATATAAAAAATACTAAAATTTTGTATAGAATAGAAAATAACTTAGAAAGAAAAATTGTAGAACATTTCTGTATCGCCGAACATGTAAATTTACTTAATTTGAATGCTGGAGTGGTTGTTGATGCATGCTGGGAACGGTTGTTGGGTATAAAACGTAATCAACGAATAACATCCTGATGTATCCACTGAGGAGGCCTAGATGGCGAAATGCATATGGATAAATTAATAAAGTAATGATTGTTCCTTGCCACTTGTTTGTCTTGTTTTGGCTCATAGAATCCTCGAAGTCGGAAATGGAAAGAGTATAATTTTTCACTTGTTTTTTTAACTAAAATTTTTTTATTTTTAGTGTGTTTATATTTAATATCTTTATTCACATGCAATTTGACATTACACAAACTGCAAACAGGAGCTGAGATTAAACATTTTTATAAATTAAATTTGCATGAAGAGAAAAGACCACCATTCTGACAAAGTTTATATAATATGTAAATTTTTAAAAGTATTTGCAAGAGATAATTACTTTATTTAGGAAGTTTTTTATACCTATAAACTTATATTTATTTAATTCTCTATAAAAAATAATTATTTATAGAAATTTATTAAACAGTAGACAAAAATAGAAATATCTACTTTAACTTTATTTATTGTTTATTTTATAATAAAATGATTATTTAGCAACAATTATTCATTAGAATATGCAATTTGACTGTTACATTACTCTCAATTATTATAAAATGTTAATTTTAATGACTGAAAGTTTTATTTTTAATTAGTATATTTTAATTTAAATTTCAAAGTGTGTTTTCAGTTCACAAACAACATAACAACAGATTTATTCTGTTTAATGAGTAACATAATGTAGTTATACAATTTCAGAATACTAAAACTTTACACAAACAGCCTATAGACTTTGTATTAATGCGAGAACCATGCTTTAATGTTGTAGTTTAAACAAGCTTAATTAAAACCATTTTAATGATGCACACTGCAAACATTATAGAGTAAGTGTTTAATATTAACGCAGTTTGTATAAGAGATTTTTGTTCTTATCTAACAATATAAAATATAATATATTGTATAATCTTCACATCAAACCTCAACAACATTCTCTACTGCTATCTACGGCTGTTCAAATCCTACCATATTGCAATTACCCTATCTCTGATTATCACTCTGTAAACAACGGAGGAATATATTTCAGGGTGCAGGGTGCTCCGTGGATAACCATGCAGACGATAATATCTACACAGATGGGTTTAAAAGCCCCCTTCATGTCCGCTCAAGTATCTGTATCTTTTTTCAAACTGACATATTTTGCCCAAAGCTCAACAAGTGAAAACAGTTCGACAGATCGATTTAAGTTTAGTAATCTTTAGTAATACTTTCACTAAAATTGTTACTTCAGAAAATGCAACATGTTTATCAGGGCCGGATTTACATAAGGGCAATTGGGGCTGGTGCCCAGGGCCCACACTAAATAGGGGCCCCTACAAAAGTGTTTAAACATAATTTTTTTTCTATTACTATGACAGCCGAGTGTGGTCTAATCATGAAGGCCACAGGCAGAGAAAAACAAACCCGTGAAAAACCTATAAAACATCGGAAAATTTCGGGAAAAAATTTTATATAGGTATTTTTCAATTTAATTAAAATATATATATTTTATTGTGTAAAACTAATTATGTTTACAATAGCCTTATTTTTAAATGAAATTTACAACTTCCTAGTTGAAATCTAGTTCAAAGTACAGTATTTTATGTAAATTTTCTAAATCATCAAATTTGCCTCCCTTTGAAGGGGGCCCCCCGTATTTGTGCTTACGGGCCTCTGCTTGTTAAATCCGGCCCTGGCCACAAGTATAGCCTATTATATATACTTGTGGCCTAAACTTCATGACCACTTTCAATGAAGCCCAGAGAAATAAAACGGTTGGACTCCCTTGGCTTAGACTTCACAAATCATTAATAAATAATATTTATATTAATTAAATAATTATAATTATTAAGATATTTTCGAAAAATAATTGATTGATGATATTAATTTTAATTTTTCTAGCTTTACGGAAAATTCATCGAAATCAATAAATTGTGTTCTGCTGATTTACCGTTAGAAACCAAAATGAAGGTAATGCAAATAAATTCAAATTGTTTCGATTGGCCTATAAAAGTAAAAGTAATACATTAAAAAGCCGTTTTATTTTCTTTAAAAGATGTGGAATTTTATGAAAAGATACGGTAAAACTCCATTTGGAGTAAGCATCGGCGGGTTCTTTTATGTTAAAAAGAACTTCTTCATTCGAGTAAGTTCATTCAATATATTCTCTAACTCTTTATTAAACTTCATGTTACGAATATAATTTACAACTCACTACATCTATGCAAATATATTTATAAGGGGCCATCCATAAATTACGTAAAGTATTTTGGGGTGGGTGGGGGTCAAGGATTTCTTACGATATCTTACTCGGGGTAGGGGGGTAATAGATCTCATCTTACGTAATACTCTTGTTTTTATTTTTTGATCTCGTTGAGTGGTGGAGTTTTGAACTTATTTGGCGGTTTCTATTAAGAACGCTCGTTGTACTGACGCCATCAGATGTGACGTGATAGAATAATAACGCTAGCAGACACACACTACACATTTTTTATCATGAGAGGAAGGCCGTGTAGGGGTTTCTCGTCGTTATTTTATTACTATTATTTTTTATATGAATAAGTGCACCACTCCTATGGGTATATAACACTAAGAATACTTTGTATCATGTATTTTGGTTTATGTAAACATAAAATTAGCATTCGAGTTTTAGTGAAAACTAAAATGTAAAACTAGAAATTAGAAATTATAAATAGTCTTTTCTTCGTATTTTTTGAACATAAATGTTTTATACTTTTATATCCTGTAGAAGTATCAAACAGACATAAATCCTACTTTTACATCCTGTTTGATACTTTTTACAATTATCTTATTTACAAGATTTTTAATATGTTGCTGGATATATGTCATTTTATTGCTATTGAAATTGGTATTTATTAGAAATTTTAGGACGGACCAAGAATCAATGTAAATGTTGATAGACAGGTTTGTTTGGTAGTAAAATGGCTTACTGAACAGCTTGGTAGACAGCATCTTCTTCAGCTTGATATGTGGGGGTATCTTCTAACATATTTTGGGCAAAATATGTCAGTTTGGAGGACGATACAGATACTTGAGCGGACGTGAAGGGGGCTTTTGGACCCATCTGTGTAGATATTATTGTCTGCATGGTTATCCATGGAGGAATGTACCTCAGGGTGCATTCCTCCGTTGTTTACAGAGTGATAATCAGAGATAGAGTAATTGCAATATGGTAGCATTTGAACAGCCGTAGATAGCAGTAGAGACTGTTGTTGAGCTTTGATGTTGTAGTTCTGAACCTTTTCTACAATACATAGTGGCAAATGAAGGAGCTCTGCTAGAATCTGAGAGGCATTAGTAGAAACAGTTCTGCAGCACTATGAAATTCTGATGGCAGATTCTGAAAGTCTTTGAAGAGAGAGTAATTTACTTGCTACTGAATTTTTACTAGTTACATGATCTCAGCTAGAGGCCGCGTAAAGTAACATTGGTTGTATTGCCCAATTATATACAGTTTTATAAGCTTTATGATTTAGTTCCCCGGTGCACCGAGCACATTTTATCAGCATGTAGTTTATTTTCTTGGCCTTAGCCAAGATGTAACCAACATGGCAAGAGAATGTGGTTTCTATTTTCTCTTGATTTATTTATTTATTTATTTAGTCATATTGGGAAGAACCCATGAAGCGGGAAATACAAAAATCAATACATAACATTTATACGTTACAAACTAAACTAATATACAAATACAATTCATAAGTTATTACAGAGAAAATTAAAATATTACATAAAAAAACAAATATATTAAACGAAGCGATATCAAAAATATATATTTAATCAATATATATATATATATATAAAAGAAAATAAACAAAATTGTGGGGAGAACTATCCGAACAAAAAGAACATTATATAAAAGAAATAATCACACCCACCTATAAAAAAACAAAAGAATTAAGTTGTCACGTCAGACAGCGGATAGACTCCCAAAAATTCTTTGGCACGAACACACTTTTAAAGGAAGAAAGCAAATGTTACCTTTGGGCAAAATCGATTATTCCAATATGCAAAATGAAACAAAATGTACACCACACTTTGTACAAAGGCTTACTGAAACAATAAGACAACAAAAGATTACCTAAAAAATAATTTAATTTTCTGAACAAAATTAATTAAATCAAAATTACGTGCCTTACCAATAAGATACCAAAAATTGTCAAACGGAATAATCGGTATACCGAAAATACTTTCACGAATTTTTTCTAAGTTAGTACACTTAGCTATCACATGAAAAGCATCCAATAGCTGATCACCTTGACAATATATGCAAATTTCTCTGCAATGATTCTGTAAAAAATTAAGGAAATTACATCTGATTTGCATTATCGTAGAGCTAATATTAAAAAGAGAAATTGTTGTTATAAATCGAACAGTCAAAAAAAGGATTTGTTTAAGTGCTTATACCAAACATTATAAGAACTTACATTAATACGTCGATTTAAATCAAGAAAAAATAAAGTATCAAAATAATTTAATTTCAAAGTAGAGCAACAGTAATAATTATTTAGTAATTCATCAAAATTAATACCGTTATCAGCACAAATTTTCCTTAAACTTTTAGACCATAGCAAATCCCTTTTATTTAACACAACATAAGTACGTTCTACTCCATCTCTTTTCATCCAATTCAATAGTTCTAAAGATCCAATTCAGACACTTATTTAGTATTGTAAAAGACAATGGTAATAGCGAACACTCCATAAAAATCAAATATCTTGGTGTACAACGAGACAAACCAAATAACTTTTTAATAAAATTAGCCAGGACCGGATCTAACTCATCAGATTGATATCCCCAAACCTCGGCAGCATTTAACAATGATGATGTGACAATTGAATTAAAAATCTTTAAACAATCTTTTAAATTACGTAATTTAGCCGATCTACACATCTGAATAACTATCAGTTTTAATAAAGGCGTTCCTTTTAACAGTCTGAATGTGGGATTTATATTTTCCATTAGATTTAAATATGACACCCAGATATTTATATTGAGAAACTACCTGAATTACATTGTTTCTAAACCACCATTTGTCCGACTTAGCAAGTTTACCACCATTACAGAAGACAACAACTTTAGACTTCATAAGATTCAAGCTCATGTTATTTTCTAATAAATATTTATCCAAAATATTAATAAATCCTTGTAAACCTCTAACAGAATCGGCTATCAAGACTATGTCATCTGCATAAGCCAAAATTTTGATACCAATGCCATTCATTTCTATACCTCGATGGTCAGAATTAGTTATTTGTTCAATTAAATCATTTAAATATACACTAAACAACACAGGACTTAAAACACAGCCCTGTCTAACGCCAGTAGCAGTGAAAAAAGACCTAGAACAGAGACGACCCCATTTAATCTTTACATTAGACTCACTATATAATTCTGTAAGTAGAGAAACAAATTTAAAACTAATGCCATATTTCAAGAGTATATTCAACATTAAATTCCTATCTACAGTATCAAAAGCTGAGGACAAATCAACAAAGAATGCATAAACTTTTCGCCTTTTCCTCATTAAAGTCTTAGTAATAAGGGTATGCAAAATAAATACATTATCTATCGTAGAATATTTTTTACGAAAACCAGCCTGATTCTCAAATAAAATATTGTTTAAATTTAGCCAAGTAACCAACCTGTGATACAATATATTACAAAAAATCTTTGACACAGTTCAGCAGTGAAATTCCTCTATAATTACTAGGGATCGATTTAGAGCCATTTTTATATACCGGACATAGAATAGCACTGCCCCAATCTTTTGGGACTACCCCCGTTTTCAAGATTCTATCAAAACTTCTAAGCAGTATCGGAAAAACAGAATCCATCCTTCAAAATTCAGAAGGTATACCATCAACCCCAGGCGCAGAACCAACTTTAACTTCACTTAAAGCATAGCTCAATTCAGAGTCCATAATGTCTACATCCAAAATTTCATCAGACCAAATTAAACACTCATTGAAGACAGACAAATCCACACTATAAGGAAGTGAAGAACCATATAAAGAATAAAAGTAAATAAACCACTTTTCCAAAGAAATATTCACTTTACTATTATAATTTCTAATTTTACACAAATTCCAAAACCATTTGTTATTTTTACGGAAAATATCCGAATTCTGAACCGTATACAAGAACTTTTTTTTCTTAGCTAAACAAATTTTTCTAACCAAACTACGAAATAGCACAAATAATTTACGATACGATTCAAAACAATTTTTCTTAAACGCTCGCAAAGCTCTATTTCTGTTACGGATCATTAGGCGACAATCCAGATCAAACCAATTGTTAATATTTATATAGTCCTTAGGTTGAAAGTTCATATTATGGGAATTAGCTATTTCGACAATTACTTTACTAACACTTGATAAAGAAGCAGAATCACAATCTAACAAATATTTCTCAAAATCAAGCACAAATCTGTTCATAATCTCACAATTCCAAAAAAATTCTTTCGTAAAAACTGCCCTTATTAGTCACCTTAGGTTGAACAGGATTGTCCAAACATAATACTATAGGAAAATGATCCAATAAACAACAATCATCAACAAAAAAAGATTTAACACAATCCCATACACAGGATGTTATTAGACCGAAATCAATAACCGATGATCCCAAACTGGACACAAATGTATATTCACCGGCTTCATCACCCGACATTCTACCATTTAATATTATTAGATTTTTATCTATACAGAACTGAAGCATCTTTTGACCCCTGCTGTTCACGACAGCATCCTTAGATGTTCTGCTTCTTTTAGTATAATCAATACCAAAACCATCACGATGTAATCAGAGATAACATTTTCCGCACCCATCCGAGCATTAAGATCACCCAAAATAATTAGGTTAGAGTCTTCATTGAAACGCGCGGTTAGTAGAATCGCAATTGCCGAAACACAGTCTAAAAGAAACAGGGGATAGAAGAATCAATATATAAGTTATATTAACATAACGAAAACTTTTATAAACCATAGGAAAGTTTAAAATATCCTAAAACTGTTTGAGAAGCGAAGCAACTAAAGAATTAACCAGGCATTTTGCTTTTCAAATAGCTTTATAGACTTTCCATATTTCCACCGAAATATTACAAGACATTTTTCATTAAAATGCTACCATTAAAGAAAATGCAGTCTTGTAATATTTCGGTGTAAATGATAATTGAATTAGAAATGCCTTGTGTGTTATGCGAAAAATGTATATACGAATTTCGGGGCTACACTGCTATATAAAGGAATTTATATAAGATTTCAGTACTTAGATGTGACGAATAGAGTAAGGTTCGAGAGAATTAAGTGGACGATAATCATTTTTGCATAATTTGGCCACGTAAAATGAAAAAATACACACATTTATGTCGAATGGAAAATTTAATACGGTTATCTTTTATTGTCGTTAAGCAATTGTTATCGTTGTTACGAAATACATTGTCGTTTGCATTGTTGAAAGCTAAATGACGAATTTTACAATAAAAATGGGGATTTCACGGGGGTTGGAAAGGGATTACATAGTTGTAAAGCAGAAAAATTGATTGGGAAGTGCAGGAAGCGTGCGATTGTGTGTGTGTGTAAGAATAAATGAATGGACGCGCGTGAAACGGACTGGAGCAAGGTCCGGTGCAGCGTTCATATTTATATTATTTCTATTTTTGGTTTTTTGGTGATCCAAGGGGGTTCTTCCAACGGGACGTGGGCCCCAGGGCCGCCGATAAAGCGAAAATCCCACAGGGGGCCCGTAGGGCAGCTTAAGAACGAAATAAGACTGGAGAGCTGCCCAGCTACAAAAAGGGGCCTGCAGGGCGGAACCGGAATCCGTATCTTAATCCGGATGTAATCGACCAACTGCGAGATCAGCGCAGGGCGCCGGATCGGCCCAACAAGCAGGCAGTTGTCCCGGGGAACCCCCCCGGCCGAGCAAAGGAGCTCGGATGCCTGTCGCATTACAGATTGTAAGCAACTGGCAATAATAAGTCTATTGTTGGCGCGCGAAATTGTTAATGAATTTAATAAAAGCCAAACAATTTTTCGCGCTTATTCCTGGTGTTTCACAAGTCTAAACCATTTATTTACAAAACTGCTTCTCAAATTTTAAAAGTTTTATTCGAATTTCCATCTGAAACGGGCTGCATTTGAAAAAATTGTACTGTACACCTATGAATTTCCACTGTCGCCGCCGTCTGTCCGGCTGTCTTCCTTTGTAATCCGGAACAGCAGCGCTAGATAGATAAGTCGTGAGCAGATGTGGAAACTATAGGGTCGGAAGGCCCCGATTAAATATATACGAACTTCCGATGCAAACCGAAAGTCGCGTTATTTCAATTCAAACGTTTTCACTCAAAGGTGTTAGATAGACGTTAAAGGAAAAGTATGATGTACACGGATAAGCCACTGGTAATTTCAGGCGGAGAGCACATATTTTACCGTAAATTAATTTAAAATACAATTAAAAATTGCAGTTTACAGTTTTCGCCCATCTCTCTTCAGTCTATAAACAATAAAATTGTTTTCTAGCATACAGTTAATAATTTTGCTTTTTAAACAAAGATGTAAAATACGAAAATAACTTAACAAAGGTACAATCCGCCACAGAGTTTACACCGATATTTTGGGCCTGTCGCGATCGCGTAACATTGTTCTTTTATTTTTATATATGACGTCATCTATTAACATTCTGCTATTCAAATTAGTTAAGATATAATTATTTTTAATCGCTACATGTTCTACAAATTTCTGTAGATATACATGGTGTTGTAGAAATAAAATTTTAATATTATTTTTACTGCATTGCGATTCGGTATTTTTGAATTTAAACTCGAACGGATCACCGGTGTTCTCTTCCGCACTTAATATTCCGTTAATTAATTAACTCATCTGCCCGTGTTTTTCTGTAATCCGAGTACGGGCCACCGTGTAATTTCTTTACAAGATATTCTTCTAAGTAGAATTGCGAAAATGTACTAACGGTCTACATTTGCTCCCTCCCCCCTTCGGGTTTATGAGTTTTGAATGTAATTTCTAATATATGCGTTCTACTCTTTGATAGAATTTCAGTTGTGGAACACTCTTCTAGTTCTATAAAATCGTCATTCTTTCCCATTCGTTAGCAACTGAACTAAGTTATTCTGCTTTATCCGCCAGAAGAACAATTGTATTATTGTGTTGTAGGCTTAGAGAAACATTTTCAACTCCTTCCTGTCGACCAACTGCCGAAATTTAAATTCGAAGAAACGCGTAATATTTTTTGTAATAAATAATATATTTTGAGACTTGAATATTTGAAATGTATCTAAAATAAAATCAATATAAAATAGTTTTTCTTTCGTATTCAAATTTCCGTTTTCCGCAGGAAATTCTTCTCCAAATTGCCGCGGGCCAAGTCTAAATGCAGCCTGTCAAATCTTTGGCGACTTGTCGCTGATTTCTGGTGTTTACGATTAGAATAATTTCCATGCGTTTCTTCTTAAGACCGCTCTTGCGCAAGAAAAAGTAATGCGGAAAAAGAATACAGAAAAGTAATTCTATAGTGGTTCTGTGCGAAATATACACCGTGTCCTCGTCAGATCCGGAAAAGAATTTACGCAATCGGATATTATTGTAATGACGTCACGGCCGAGATGGGGGAAAACGTTATTGTAGCATTTAGTTGGCATGTCTGCGTGTCGATGGATGGAATCTCTTCTATAGACGATTGCATAAAATTCCGATTGCTCTTTTACTTCAAATACTATATTCTTTCGAAACTCTGTATTATGCAGTGGTGATGACGTAAATCTATACTTGATTGCTATCGGTGCAAGAAAGTCCTTTTCCCTATTGCGTAAAAGGAAAGTTAGACACGATTTTCTGCACTGGTTTTGTGGTACGGAAAGGGAAAATTTCTCTAAACACGTTTTCCGCAATTTTTACCTTAATGTACATACAAGGTTCGTTCAACACCGAACGAAAGACGATGTGAAATTGTATTAATAAATAATTGTCTTTTTCGAAAACCGATCTAGTCAAATCTCACCTGGTAACAGAGAAACGCCAATCGGGGATCGAGAAAGGACATTAATAACCAATTAATTAATGATTTGCGTGAACATTTACATTTACATTTAATTAAAGAGTAAGTAGAGCTATCTGTATTTAGTAACAGACTTTGCTCTCTGAGAAATTGAAAGAAGAGAAGGCATGAGATGTGAAGTGTGAAGTAAAGGAGGATAGGAAAGTGTGAAAAAGAAGACGTGGGAGGCCCAAGGGCACCTGCATCGCATTTATCGATGAAAACAGTAGGGTACAAATAGAATACAATTGACAAAAGG
Organism: Centruroides vittatus; assembly: GCF_030686945.1. NCBI lineage: Eukaryota > Metazoa > Arthropoda > Arachnida > Scorpiones > Buthidae > Centruroides > Centruroides vittatus. Next base: position 69,625 of record NW_027122441.1, on the reverse strand, counting down.
TGGAAAGCCTACTAAAACAAGAGGTAGGCTTTCGTACGAACATATAACTTGTAGAGCGTCACCAACTACAGAATACCAGGTACAAAGCAAAGCTTAATATTATTTGTGTTTCTTACAAACTAATTGCAACTATAAATACAATACTGTGACAAGTGGTTATTCACCACGGAACCGGTGTTCAACAAGGGCTGTGCCCTGGTAGCCCATGAACACTAAGATATAGTTTCATTGCTGTAAGTATTACATAAAGCCTTAGTTTTATGCACAAAGTTTTTATGTCCTTGCCACACTTCCTTGTTATTGAAGATATCTTTGGGGTTAGGTGGCCAATTTACCCCATTTGTGATACACTTTCTTATGAAGGAAAGTCTCTCATTTTCGTATTTTGGACAGTAGTAAAGGAGGTGATCCGAATCGCCCTCACTTGTATTATCACAGTCACACGTGCTTGTTGTTTGTATGCCAAAACGGTTGAGGTACGCGGCAAAGTTGCCATGCCCCGTGAGGCACTGTGTCGTCTCGGCGTCTGGGGTATAGTGTCGGGTAGTGAGACGTGAGTTTATGGATGGAATAAAAGCGTATGTCTTCCTTCCTGTTTGCACTGTATCCCATTCCTGTTGCCACATGTTGTTTCCTAGTTTTGTGAGTTGGTTTTTGAGCCAAGTCCGAGGTATTTTCGTGAAGGTTGGTTCACCATTTAGCTGGCATGCCTTTTTTGCTAATTTATCTGCGAGGTCGTTCCCGGAATGTCCTTGGTGAGCGGGTATCCAGTTAAAATGAATTTTTCTGATTCTCCCCAATTCGTTTGCCGTTTTGATGAGGTCGAGTGAGAGGCCTGTATGCTTTTTCCTGTTCTTATGGATGTTCAAAGATGTTTGACTGTCTGTGTAGAATTCTATAGAGCCTTTATACATATGAATGTTGTCCTGGATGTGCTTAATTGCTTTAACTATCGCCCACTGCTCCGCTTGAACGTTCGTACAATGTGGGGCCATTTTAAGGTAAGCCTGGAATCTCGTCTTGCCCTCTCTGTTCATTACCACTATTCCTGCACCCGTAAATATTTTCCATGTGGCTCCGATATTAGTACTCTGCTCGAAGGTAAGGTTGAGTGTGTAAGTTTGCTCATCATGTGGATGGCTGTAGTTTTCTGTTGACGTTGTCGTTATATCCAGTCCGTGGTTTTGAATGTAGTTTGTGATGTCCAATATTCCTCTGTCAGTGTCTTCCTTGTCTTTATCGGGAATGTTTTTGCTGATCTGTGTCATGTTAATTCCTTTAGAAATAAGCCATCTCCAGGCTGTGGCTCTACCTTCAATATGAATGGGTAAGATACCAGCCAGCACTAACAGGACACTGGTGGGTGCCGTCCGGTATGCCTTGCAGATTTGAATGGCAAATTTCCTCTGTACCGAGAGAAGTCGTCGTCTTATATGCGTTTTATCCAATGCCTCATGCCACACCGGAATGGCATACAGTATTGCGGGTTCCATGGCAGCTTTATATATAATTTTTCTGTTTCTGGAGTTTACATCCCAGTGCTTGCCTGTTATCCATTTTAGGGCATGTGCCTGTTGGATGGATTTTTGACAGATCATTGTGACATGGTGTTGCCAGTTTAGTCTCTCATCGAATAATATGCCGAGATACTTTAGCTCTCGTTCCACTTTTACTTTTTTGTCTCCTATGTATATGCATATTGTCCGTTGTAGCCGACTACCTTTATTTAGTCTAGTGCCTACGAGTGCTCGACATTTATCATAATTAATTGGCTGCTTGTTCTTATGGCTCCATTCGTAAATATATTGTAGATGATTATTCATTTGTTCTGCCAATCTGTCACAATTTCTATGTGCTACCATTAGCAGCAAGTCATCGGCGAAAGCTTGTAGCTTTGCATCTTTGGTGGAATCGAATGAATTAAGGATGTCGTCAAACACCAGGTTCCAGAGCCCGGGTCCACATCTGGAACCTTGGGGGCATCCTCTGTCAATCTGTCTACTGATATTAATATTTCCAGATTGAAAGACAACTTTCCTATTTGTTAAGTAACTTTGGGTGAGGTTGTATATATTCATTGGACATTTAGTTTCCTTCAGTCTGCTAAGGACCTTCGGCCACCATGGGTGGTCGAAGGCCTTGCGGAAATCAATACTGACTATAACTGCATGTTTGTTATTTTCCCATGCACTCTTAATAAAAGTCTTGACCTGCATAGCTGCATCTGTTGTTGACTTGCCCTGTCTGAACCCGTATTGGTTCGGGCTCATCTGATTGCTATGGTACAGGTGCCAATTAATTCTGTTGATCAACATTCTGTCTAAGGTCTTCTCCAAAACTGGGATATTTGCGTGAACACAAGATTTTTATGCCTAGGCCGCAAGGACACTCGGTTTTTTACTATGGCGTCTCGCGACGCTATGTCCCTCACTGTGATGTTTCCCGCAAGGTTCCATCTTCGTTCTTTGCCGATGTATCCTCCGAAAGTTATACTAGATAAATCTTCGTTGAAAGACATTTCGGAAATTCCGATCTGCATTCACCGGACATCATTTCCTGTTTGAGAATCGGAATTAGAATGCAACATCCAGTCAGCAATAAGAAACCACCCTTGCTGCCGGACTAAACCTCTCGTAAATTTCTCAATCCACAGAGATGTATACAGGCTTACTGTGTTTCATGGAGAAAGAGCAAATGCTTTCTCTATTTATATTTTTCGATATAAAACTGATAATGTCAAAAAAAAGTTAAAAAAGCTGAAATATTCTGAAATCAAAATGGGTCAGAAGAGATGTTTCGTGTACATTTTCCAAGATGTGTGTAGGAAGCGCATAAATACAAGTCAAGCTTTTAGAGACGTATTTCCTCTAGTGAACTACGTTATTTATAACTTTTAACCTTCTTATGTATCAATCATTCCAAGCGAAGACGAGTATTTTGATACAAAAGATAAGACGTGGACGCCCTGCAGATTTGCATTAATGGTTTTCGTATGGTAGAAATAAATTTATTGCATTAAACGGCTCTTACAATTGGACATTGAACCGAGTGTTTGATTCTACTCTATTGCGTGTATTAGTACAGTATTCGACAAGGATATTAGTCATTTCGCTGGGGTATAAGACGGTCATTTCAGCCAGTAGAAAACGTTAAAACAAAGCTGTACGAAAAAATATTTCGTAAAATAAGGCATGCAATTAATGATTCTATCGTCTCTAGAATCATTTCTGCAATTACCTCCTTCAAATTTGCATTCAAGTTAGTTCATATGACGTCAGAATTCGCAATTTAATCGTACTTCGCAAATTTTCTGGTGTTTAAATATTGATGTTTGGTTTTATGAAAGCGAAATAATTCCGTTAATTTATTTACATTAAGAAAAAATTATTCGGTCCTATGTAATGCAAGTAATTCACATTTATAATTTTAAAATATAAAGAATAATAAATGAAATTTAATTCTTTGTTTATAAATTTTAATCACTTAAAATCTACAATAATGACTTTTTCCAATTTTCTCATTATATATGTAAGCGGGCGACCATTTTTATCGGCACATGTTCTTGCTATCACTTACAAAACTGAAATTTTCTCTGTATAATGTTTTCCTAAAATATTAATACAGTGGAACCTCGCTTAACGAGCATAATTCATTCCGGAATATTACTTTAAGGCGAAACACTGAATAAGCGAAACAAATTTTCCCATATAAATTAATGTAAAATACGATAATGTGTTCCATGCTGAAAAAAATACTCCAATATTTTATGTATAACGTTTATTTAAAGAAAATTATACATTATACATTGTTAATATGACGACCGGGTAAAACCCACCAGTCCGTTTTAAATTTTATTGTTCAAACCCCTCGGGAGATAGCAATCAAGATTCAAAGGATGTGCAGTCTTCCGCCGGCAAACTCACTTCTTTCCTCCCCGGATCTAACCTATGAGTCAAGGAGATTGACTCATCGTCTACCGTCATCGTAGCGGATAAGACCGGGAGTATAAATAGGGGGGAGATATCTAAGAACGGGGTCGATCGCTGAAGGTCCGCACAAGACACCTGACCCGTAGGCTTCCGTCCAAAAAAGACTTACGTCCCGGTGAAACCGAGTCTGAAAGCCAATTCGAGACCGCCGAAACTTTTGCCTGCGAGCCCGATCCTGCAAACGAAAGAAGACGAGGAAAAACTCCAGAGCCGAACTACCTTCATCATAGCCAATAACCGAGAGATATGAATTCCCCAACCAATGTGAACTCTCTCTCTCCAGCGATTAGGGACGGTTTGCATAACTTCGATGTATTAGATTCTATAGTCCAATAAATCTTATCTGTGTTGTCCTGTTATTACGGATATTGCCTTTTCTTGTTGACAACCCTTCACACTTCCTCCACTCGACCGGACAATTAATTACCAATCCCGATAAAACGGGATATTACGATAAATTTAGCCATTTTTGACAGTGGGGTGGGTCTTGCCGACCTGTGCGCCGCCACAAAGGGGTCCGACTCCGTCCTACCCCCGGCGTTCCCACAAATTGGTTTACAGGAGTGGGGTCCGAAAAGGAAAAAAAAAGGCCATATCCGAGTAGCAAGATCGATTTAAGTCGAATTAGGGCCTTAATTATAAGTAAAAATAATGGAGCCCAATCCTCAACCCGCGGCAGGGCCTGCTAACCCAGCGAATCCAGGACCGAACCCCCTTACGTTAGGCGGTTTAGGCGGGATTATTCCATTGCTGCCAGTATTCTCAGGAAACCCGCAAGGCCCCCGTGTGACAGACATTTTCGATTCTTTGGCAGATATTATGAAGGTTGCCACATGGTCGAAAGCACAAATGCTGGCAGTAGCGAAGTTAAAACTAGCGGGGATAGCCCGGGAATTCGTACGAAAGGATCGGCGAATCAAGGAAGTCGACGATTTCGACGAATTCAAGCGACTTATGCTCCAGCGCTTTGATCGAGTGCCTCTCACTTTTAGATTAAATAGATTTTATTCTTGCGTGCAACGAAGGGATGAGGATGTTCAAGCATATGCCACCTGGTTGCAAGCGCTAGCGATAGAAATAGAAATCACGCCGCAACCCGGTGCGGATGCGGCAAAAACCGCTATCATCCAGCGAGTACAGAGAAAGGAATTGGACGAACGCCTAAAGGTCCAATTTTTAAACGGTATTACACCAAGGATCCAACAAAGGGTAATGAGTCATGCCCCAAAAACCTTCGATGAGGCCTTAGACGCCGCAATTAATGAAGAAACGATTGAAGAACTCACCGCGCGTTCACGCGGGAACCTGCGGACAATTAACCTGCGATCAACCGATCATCCCCCGTTAGACGATTTAACGCAATTAACAAAGACGCTGGAAGAACTTAAAGGTAGAGTGGACGGGCTCACTCGAGGTATAACTCCGCGCAATTATAGGACCCCATACGGGAGACGAGACGATCGGGGAAGTTTTGCGAATCCCACCTATGTCAATCCCAACCGCAGACCCGACTGACCGAGCGACCAAAATCAACACCAGAACCGATATAATAACAATAACGACATAGGAAATGATAGAAATAGAGTTCGATTCAGATCCCAGTCTCCAGCAGAGGATCGAGATCGCTGGAGAGGCCAAGTGCGAAGTGTCAAAGGTCAACGACCTCGAATTAGACCTAAAAGAAATCCTATAGTTGAGCGGAACGACGATATACTGATTCCTGCAGAACTTTTTCTCCCCCTTATACCGATTCGACAGGAGAGGAGAGCGACACGAAATGGAAAGGCAGGATCGGATTAACGAGAACCTCTTCCAGACCTAAACCTATCATTTTAGTTTACATTAATAATATTCCTGTGAAGATGCAAGTTGATCTCGGAGCTGAAGGCACGCTTATATCAACTAATCTAGCAAACAACTTGAAGGGTAAAGCGCCCGTTAAATTTGGTATCAAAAGGAAGATGAGCAGGTTCACAGGGAAATTCCATTCCGACCGTAGGCACGGCGGTTCCCATCTTTAAATTAAGGGGACACAAGTTCCCTCAGTTTTGCAGAATCGTTCGAGCAGAGATCACCTCTCCGTGTGACGGCATAATAGGGCGAGACATTCTCGAAACGTGTGCGATTGAATCTCGATTTCCATAATAGCCAGGTGATTCTACCGGATGGAAAGGTCGTTCACTTTTGTTCACCTTCCAAACCCGTAAAACGGAAGATAAAAGGATCCAAGAGTCAGGAGAAACGTCCTCCCGAACCAGGGCAAATACGAACGCTCCGAGCGCCTTTCACCAGGGACGCTATAACAAATCGGAAAAAGAAACGACGAAGAAAGACGGCCCATAGGAAGATTAAGCGACCGAAAATACAGCGGAATGACGCTGACATGACCGTCGATCAATCGGAGGTATCACAAGGAGAAGACACATTAAGGATCACGCCACCACCTAGCGAACTACCCGACCCTTGGGATGAAACTATTCTGGCCTCCGTACTCCCTCCACTACCGAAAGAACCGTCGGAACCAGAAAGCGAAAGCGAGTTAGAGGAATCCGAGCTAGAAAGCGAAATGTGTGAAGCGGAAACGACTGGGGAACAAGAAATCATGCCCCCATATGCACTTCAAAGTCGCGGCCCGGTGGAAGACCCACCGTGGGTTATGCCTAGACGTAGCCGCATACCTCGATTAATTTCTCCCGCTACGAGTGATCGTCCTCTCCTTAAACTTTAAATTGCCTATTGAAATTATCGATAACACTATAATCGCATGCTGAGCGTAGAAAAAGGTCGATCGAATTCTAGTAAACAACCCTTCTATATATATATAGTCTAATCATAACCTATCTCCCACCATTGGAGAACCATTACTCCCCAAAAGGAAAACGGACGTTAATGCTAATACCCATATTTTAGGGAAGAGAAGAAGTTGACTCGGGAGAAGTGCCCTATCAAAGTGACCATATTCTACTCCCCCGACATCTTGTCAACTCAATCAGCCTTAAATTCAGAGATAGAAGCCATAAAACAAAGAGGGACTAATTCATTTATTACGATACAGTTATTACGATCTCTTCTAAACGGGGCCTTAACCATAATATATATTCACCAACTCCCGGAAGGTTACGCGATGTTCGAACCTATACATCCGGTTTCGCTATTTAAATATTATCCAGGGTAGTCAATCGCGGTAGCCCTAACTGTCAATTTAAGCATCTTTGCAAGTCGAGACTAAACATCCAGGTATCGCGCTATCTAGGGACAGCCAGTCCTATATGCTAGGGCAACGTCACGACTTAACTACGTGTAAGACCGCTTACTTCCCTTTGTGCTCATTAGACTGCCCCATACAACGAGAGCCGCAGACAAACTGTGAATATTCACTATTTAGTAGCAAGGAACACCAAGGTCAAAGCCAAAGCAAAATTTTGCGATAATTGTTAATCTCATTGAGGGTTCCTCCATAACCCCACTAACCCAAACAATTATCCATATATGTATATTTTTAGCACTTCTCGTATTCATAGTTTATATCTTTCTAATTAACAATATTAAAGTTTCGTATATTCATAGGAATATCGGAAATTGTATTCGATTATAAATTTTTACCTTTAGAAGTTTTGAATATTAGCGTTTAGAGAGAAATGTTTATATTTTGTTATCTAAATAATTAGCTATAATTCTCCGAGAGAGAGTAATATCCCGATCTACGTATGTGTTTACATACCTCTATCCTCTATGCCAATGAACTTTAATCCAATTACTTTCTATGTTAATACGTTTTTGAATATCAAGACAGTAACTTTTTCCAATTCCGCCGGAAGAATATAGCCTCCCACAGCTCGATCGTAATTGAAATTCGACGTTGCCTAATGCACTCAACAAGAATAATACCTGCATCCTACTTCGCATCGCCGGACATTACGAACTTCCATGAAACCCATTCGCCGAGCACCGAAGTAATCTGCGACCATCAAAAATCCAACCGAGTAACCTCGTCCAACAAATCAACTTCTTACCAAGAACAAAGGAAATCTAACAACCACGTGTTTCCTCAAATTACGAACTTCCACTCTCACACCCAACCCGACCAACAAATCAACTGATTGACAACCGATCAACAAGTTAGATCGAACGTACGGTAACCAGTCCACCTAGCCATCGAATTTATCGTATTGTTTTAATATTGTTTTCTTAATAGATACAATTGTAACGCGTTAATCGATACAATCTTAATACGCTGCAATCTTATTACGATGTTCAATACAATTCTATCAAGTTAATCTATACAATTGTAACGCGTCTCAAATAACCTAGCTATACTTATTTATAGTCTTCTTCTTCTTCTTCTTCCTCAGCTTTTCCCACTCTATGTAGGGTTGCTGTTTCTGATGAGTCGCCTCCACTGCTCCCTGTCTTGGGCTGCCTCCACATTCAGATGCCTCCCTCTCAAGTCCTCCGCCACAAGATCCATCCACCGTCTCCGCGGTCGTCCCCGCCTCCTCCTCCCCCTCACTGACATCTGCATAACCCTTCTTCCCACATACTCTTCTTCTCTTCGTACCACATGACCAAACCACTTCAACCTTGCCTCCTGTATCTTTGCTTCTATGTTCGTAACTTTCACAGTCCCCCTCACACATTCATTTCGAATGTGATCCCTTCTCGTAACCCCACACATCCAGCGGAGCATCCTCATCTCCGCCACCTCCATCCTTTTGACATGGGTTTTCCTCAAGCTCACAGTCTCAATAGCATACAGCATAGCTGGTCTCACCACCACCCGATAAACTTTCCCTTTCAACCTAAGCGGCACCCTCTTATCACATAACACACCTGACATATCCCTCCAATTCCTCCAGCCAGCCTGAATCCTGCCTGTCACCTCCTTATCCACACCTCCATCCTCCGCCACAGTTGACCCCAGGTACTTAAAGGTATTGACTCTGCGAAATACGTCTCCCCTCAACTCCAGATCCCTCTCCCGGGCACCATCCACCTCCCCACTACACATATACACTGTTTTACTCCTACTCACCCTCAAGCCCCTCCCTTCCAACGTGCCCAACCACCTTTCCAATTTAACCCTCAGCTCCTCTTTAGTCTCGGCGCACAGAACGATATCATCTGCATACAACATGGTCCAAGGCGCCTCTTCTCTGACCCCGTCCGTGATCACCTCCATCAGCATGTTAAACAAGAAGGGGCTCAGTGCTGACCCTTGATGTAAACCAACTCCCACCTTGAAGCACCGGGACACTCCAACACAGCTCCTAACCTTTGTGGCCACATCCCTATACAGTTCCTGTATCAATCTAACATACTTTTCAGGAACTAGCTTTTCCCTTAGACACCTCCAGAGTTCTTGTCTAGGCACCGTATCATAAGCTTTCTCCAGGTCAATGAATGCCATATGCAGCTGGGTTTGCTTCTCCCAATATTTTTCCAACATTTGCCGAAGGGCAAAAATGGCATCGACTGTTGACCGTCCTGGCATGAATCCAAACTGCTCTCCTGCAATGGTCACCTCTGCTCTCAACCTTCTGTCTAAAACCCTTTCCAAAATCTTCATCGTGTGGGACATCAACTTTATTCCTCTATAGTTTTTACAATCTTGAACATCCCCTTTTCCTTTGTAGATAGGTACAAGTATACTTTCTCTCCATTCGTTAGGTATTTCCTCCTGCTCAAAGACTTTTTTGAATAGGTCCCATAGCAGGTCAATGCCCTTCCTCCCCAATGACTTCCACACCTCTACAGGAATTCCATCCGGGCCCTCCGCTTTACCGTTCTTCATCCTCTTTAGGGCCCTTTCCACTTCTTCTCTGGTTACCATCTGTACCATGCCCATGTTTTGGCTTCCTTCCTCTCTGTTCTTTGTTTCATTCTCTGTATTCAAAAGTCCCTCAAAGTATGCCCTCCATCCTTCTCGTATATCGTTCTCCCTTCGAAGGACCGTCCCCGTTGTGTCCTTGATCTGCCTTACATGCGAGATGTCCTTCGTTGCCCTATTCCTGATTTTGGCTAAACGATATATTTTCTTCTGTCCTTCCCTTGTATCCAACTCCTCGTATAAATTCGCATATGCTCCTGCCTTTGCCTGTGCCACTACTCTCTTAGCTTCACGCTTTGCCGTTTTATACGCAAATCTATCTTCCTCAGTACGTGACCTGTCCCACTTCCGTTTTGCCTCCTTCTTTACCTGAACAACTTGTTGCACATTTTCATTCCACCACCAACCTTCCTTTTGCACCCTAATCTTTCCAGATGTTACACCAAGCACCTCCTCCGCACAGTTCCTGATAGCCTGGGCATTATATGCCCACCAGTCCTGCACCCCCTCCCATTCTTGCGAGATTTGTAGCAGCACCCTCTCCACATACTCCGCCCTCGCCCTCTCCTCCCTCAAACGAAACCACTTGATTTTCTTCATCTGTGTATTTCCACTTTTCCTATACATTCTTAACTTCATGTCTATGCACATCAACCGATGTTGCGCCGATACCTGATCTGTTGGTATAACCTTACAGTTTATCACCGTCGCAAGGTGCTCTCGTCTAGTAAGGATATAGTCAATCTGCGAACTATGAGGCCCACTGTTGAAAGTTATCAGATGACTTTCCTGCTTGGTGAAAAACGAATTCACAATCCCCAGATCAAAAGCCACAGCAAAACCCAATATACTCTCCCCCTCCTTGTTGGGTTCCCCAACCCCATGGCCTCCATGGATCCTTTCATAGCCCATGTTCCGCCCCCCTATGTGCCCATTGAAGTCGCCTCCCACAATTACTCTCTCCCCTCCTTCCAGTGTCCTCATTTCTTCATCCAATTCACTCCAAAAACATTCTTTCTCCTCTGTTGCACATCCTACCTGGGGTGCGTACACACTAAACACCACAAGTAGATCATCTCCAAAACTCAGTTTCATTCGCATCATCCTATCACCTCTCCTGTACACCTCTAGTACCTCGCTCCTCCACTTGCCAGCCACCACTATTCCAACCCCATTTCTTCCATTCCTGTTTGCACTGCTATAAAACAATTTACATCCATCTCCAAGTTCCTTCGCCTTGTCTCCCCTCCACCTCGTTTCTTGCACGCACAGTACATCAATCCTCCTTCTCCGCATCATATCCACCACCTCCATTCCTCTTCCCGTCATACTTCCCACATTCAGTGTTCCCACTCTCAACACCTTTTCCTCATGTAGGGCTTGCTTCTTTAACCTCATCCGCCACTGGTGAGGTAGCCCTTGCCCACTTTTCGCAGTTTTAGGGCGATCTAGCTGCGCGTCGCCTACAGGGTACGCCCTAGTTCTCCTTCTATCACAGTTTCTGAGACTCATCATGTAGTTTTGGCAAGATGTTTTACGGCCGGATGCCCTTCCTGACGCCAACCCTCCTCCTTTATCCGGGCTTGGGACCGGCAACAGCCATTTTCAGGGCTGCGTAAAAGACAATAAATATTCGATAAAATCGATTAATTTCACTTCGAACGATTCACTTCGAACGAATTTCAACGATTTTCAACTAATTTTCCTAAACGGGACTAGTTTGATTTTAATTTTATATCGGGGTGTACATGGATTATTACTCTCTCATTTGTTAATACATAATACTATAAATAAGTATAGCTTATTTATAGTATTATTAGTATTATTTATAGTATTATTAGTATTATTTATAGTACACCCCGATATAAAATTAAAATCAAACTAGTCCCGTTTAGGACCAAGTTTGATTTAGAAAGTCCGATGCAATGTGACGACCGGGTAAAACCCACCAGTTTGTTTTAAATTTTATTGTTCAAACCCCTCGGAAGATAGCAATCAAGATTCAAAGGATGTGCAGTCTTCCACCGGCAAACTCACTTCCCTCCTCCCCGGATCTAACCTATGAGTCAAGGAGATTGACTCATCGTCTACCGTCATCGTAGCGGATAAGACCGGGAGTATAAATAGGGGGGAGATATCTAAGAACGGGGTTAATCGCTGAAGGTCCGCCCAAGACACCCGACCCGTAGGCTTCCGTCCAAAGAAGACTTACGTCCCGGTGAAACCGAGTCTGAAAGCCAATTCGAGACCGCCGAAACTTTCGCCTGCGAGCCCGATCCTGCAAACGAAAGAAGACGAGGAAAAACTCCAGAGCCGACGTACCTTCATCATAGCCAATAACCGAGAGGTATGAATTCCCCAACCAATGTGAACTCTCTCTCTCCCGCGATTAGGGACGGTTTGCGTAACTTCGATGTATTAGATTCTGTAGTCCAATAAATCTTATCTGTGTTGTCCTGTTATTACAAATATTGCCTTTTCTTGTCGACGACCCCTCACACTTCCTCCACTCGACCGGACAATTAATTACCGATCCCGATAAAACGGGATATTACGATAAATTTAGCCATCCTTGACAGTGGGGTGGGTCTTGCCGACCTGTGCGCCGCCACAAAGGGGTCCGACTCCGTCCTACCCCCGGCGTTCCCACATTAAAAAGCGTAAATAATCATCATCTTTTTTTCTAACGTGGAATGAACCAACCTGGAATGCAACTTCGATTTGCAGAAAAAAAAATCACAGATAATATGTCTGATAAACACGCCAAATATATGCCAAATTTTTGGGCTATGTAAAGGCTATAATTAAATAATAAAAATTAATTAATTTGACTAGAGGTAGGCAGTTATGCTGCCATCTCATATTAAATTAAATAATTATAAATAAATAATTTTTAATTTATTCATTTTTAAAACTTAATTTAGAATTAGTCATTAAATTGAATACGAGATGGTAAAATTTTTCTAGTCAAATTAATTAATTTCTATTATTTATTTATAGTCTTTACATAGCCCAAGAATTTGGCATATATTTGGTGTGTTTATTTTATAACAGGTTATGGTTGTTGATGTTTATACGTAATATGTGTGAACACAAGTTAGGAAAAATATTTGATCGTAAGCGACAGTATGATGTTAGAGAAACGAGTGCTAAACACAGACTGATGGAGCATCCCAATCATCCGGGAATTTCTCTTTCGTTGTCACTCTTTACATGAAACGTTGTTCGTTAAACGAGTCGTTTTTACAATATGTTTGCTCGTTATGCGAATTACTCGTTAAGCGAGATTCTACTGTATTACTGTTTGAATACGACATTGAAATCAACATCAGCTATACATATATTCATGAATTTTGATTTACTTTTGTTTTTTATACTTATAATTATTAATATTTAGAATTTAAATTTTAAAATAAATATTTAAATTTAAATGTACCGTTCCATGTAACAATTCAATTCAAAGCAGAGCCAGTCTAGATCGACGTCACAGAGTGGTTTACGAATTACACAAGGTCGGATACATTCCAGATAAATTAACAAATCGCAGGCAGAATAGGTATTATCAGCTTAAAAACTAATGCCAGAAAGAATACTGTCGCACTTATTTGCGCGTCTCTTTAACGATAGCGATGTCTCTGAAGATTAATTACAATCGAACCTCAATACAACGATATTTTTGGGACCACGAAAATAGTCGTGTTTTGGTGGGAGATTGTTGTAGTAAGGTTTAGAAACTTAAAAACCGATATCGTGAAGAAAGGGAAGATTAGTTTAAATATTAATCACTACAATTTATATAATTCATTTTAACATGTTTAACTTCTTAAGCGATCACGATCGAGAGGGCTCAATGACCCTAGTCGCTAGTTTGTAAGTTGTTACTCAGTTTGTTTCTGTCTCCGCCGACTTGATTTTATTCTGAGCACTCAAGTGAGGATTTTCGTTTTCTCGGCCACTCAAACTGGTTTTCTTCGATCATCCGACTCATTTCCGGTTCCAGGTCGCTGAGCCGGGGTTTATTTATTATTTATAATGGGACGCTCCGGACTCTTGGGCAGGCAGCGATCGGGTGTTCTTTTGCCAAGATCGTTGGTTTACTGCCCCCAAATTATCTTGGGGCTGTGTGGCTTCTATTAACCACAAAATACGACTGCGGTTCCGTCGTAAAGTGGGTCGATCGACTACTACGGCGTGGAGTCCAACTCTTTTATTCTAGCGGTCTTAGTTGGAGACCGATCACACTAGTCCTCTTTAGGCTTCGGCTTTCGACTTTTTACTTTTATATTCAGGCGTTTTATTGTTTTATTCTTGGACAACTCGTGTTGTTTCCGGGCACCCGAGGATCTCTAGGGTGCTTCTCGTGTCACTGGTTGGCCATTCGCGGGTAGGACAAGAACATTTTAGTTAGGGAAGGGTACTTGATTCCTGAACCATTTGGGCATACTACAGACAGGAAGTAGCCACTGTGACTTTGAACTGTGTTTTTTGGAATCAACGATACAGAAATAAACATGGCACATGCAACCGTCCCGATAGAAAATCTAGAAGAGACTATTTTAAAGGAAGCAGGACAGAGAATGGGTCGAATTCTCGATTTATGTCCTGAACTCACCATCTCTTCCATCAAAAAAAGAGAAGAAAGAAGAGAAATTCGAGAAAACGTTACAAAGCTATTCGGAGCACTGAACCAGATGATCGGAATCATCAAAGAGCTCAGAAATAGCAAAAGCACACAACAGGACAAAACGGAGATGATCACGACGTACGCCGAGATTTTAAAACAAGGAGCAAAACCAAGTAATAATACTAGAACAATTAGTAAAACAATAAACAAGAAAATAAACAGCGAGGGAATGGGAGGCAATCACGCACTCCTTATGTATCCAACACAAAAAGAAGACGGAACACAGCCTGACATGGGAAAGATAACAGAAGAAGTGATGAACAAAGTACAACCACACAAGCTGAGGATAAGCGTTAAGTCAATTAAGAAGATAGGAGGAAACGGGGTGTGCGTGAGAGTGGGCAGTGAAGATGATGGAGTAAAATTGAAAGAAGCAATAGATGGAATTCGAGAAGTAAACGAACACATAAAGTGCAAACTCTCAACAGGGAGAAGACCTAGATTAATATTGTTAAACATCCCAAACACTGTAGAAGATGAAGAAATAGTGGAAATGCTGTATGAACAAAACGACAGCTGCAACTCGATCTCAAAAGAAGAATTCCTAGCAAACACTAAAATCAATACTACATTTAATAAAGGACGAATCAAACCAAACTGCAGACATGTAGTGATTTCCGTTTTACAAAAAATAAGAGGCACCCTGATAGCACAAAAATATGTCGCAATATCCTGGGCAAACGTTAGAATTGATGACTTCATTCCGATAACACGTTGCTACAGGTGTTGTGGCTATAATCATCTTGCCAAAGATTGTGAGGATGGCCAAAAATGCTCGCACTGCTCAAAAGGACATAAATACAGAGATTGTAAGAAAATGGATAAACCCCCAACATGTGCGAACTGTAGAAAAGCGAATAAAGAACTTCCCGAAGGTAAAAGATGTTCAACCGAGCATAATGCGCTAAGTGGAGAATGTCCAGTGACACGGAAAGTAAAAACACAAGTAATCAACAGAATCGACTATGGACTGTAAACTGATAAACGAGCACACTCAGTATTATCTGCGAAACACAGATGACATTAGCATTGACACACAGGAAATCAAGAAAAATAATAACCACTCAGTGGACACCCACAGGCAAACCGAACAGAGACAAGGAGCCAACGATCTATATCGCACAACCATAAAAATTTTACAGATAAATGCACAAAAAAGCAAATCTGCTTGTTCTCTAATAACACAAACTGCAAATGAGCTGAACGTAGATCTAATAGCCATACAAGAACCATATACAATTAATAACAACATAGTGCGATTTGGAAACTGGAGAATTTTACAGACCCACAATAAAACAATACCCAAAAGTGGTATAATAATTAGAAATGAGAACATCGAACTGGCAATGATTCCGCAATTATCTAACGAAAAATTTACTACTGCAGTAATATATCAAAAACCACAGATTTACATAATAAACGCTTATCTCTCCCCGGATGAGGACGATGACACCTGTGTCAGTGAACTAGAGGAAATTATAAGGAAAATTGACAACAATAATATAATAATAATGGGGGATATAAATGCTAAATCGCATATTTGGTTCAACCCCCGAGAGGACAGAAGAGGAAGAATGATGTCTGATATCATGGACGAACACAAGCTGATTTCTGTTAATATGACTACTATACCTACCTTTTACACTGCCTACGCTGAAGGCTGGGTCGATATAGTTTTCACTACGGAGGAACTGGAGCATAAAATACTAAACTGCGAAACTCTCACGCGGCTCTCGGGAAGTGACCATCGCTATCTCCTAACTGAAATAAACAACTTTCATATTGGCACAAAGACCACTGGGAAAAAACCACGAAGAACAACAAACTGGGATCTTTATAAAGAAATATTTGCCAGCAAGTGGAGACAATTTCAATTCCAACAGATAAACACAAGTATAGACATGGACAATTATGTGACACATATCACCGAAGCACTACAAACAGCTGAGATACAATCAACCAGAATCAAAATTATCAACACCAAGAAAACACCATGGTGGACCAACGACTTAGAAACACAGAAGAAAGAAGTCCGAAGACTAAGGAGAAAAATGGTAAGAAACAGTAACGAGGACAGGCAGCAACAACTAAAGAACGAATATAGACAGGCATTAAAGAGATTTAAAAAACTAATAAACAAGACACGATCTAAGAGTTGGCGGGAGTTTTGTGGAAAGAGTCATACAAAAGACCCCTGGGACGTTCCCTTCCAAGTGGCTTTCCGGGGAAGGAAGAAACTCATGTACCAGACATTACCAACGAGAATTTTGATCAAAACATCTTTGATATCACTCAGAATATAAAGACAATATTAGACTACCACTTCCCCAGCGACAACCCGGATACTGATACAGACATTCACAGGGAAATCAGAATCGATCACAATAGCTGTCAAACCCATACAAATGACATTCCCTTTTCTTTTAGGGAAGTCCAGAAGGCTATATACACACTAAAGAATAATAAATCACCAGGATTGGATGGAATTTCAGTAGAAATGGTGAAGGCTGCATACACAGAAGTCCCAATTGCCTTCGTTCTTCTTTATAACAATTGTCTAAAAATAGGCTACTTCCCTGACAATTGGAAGATAGCAAACGTTAAATTTATTCCAAAAACAAAAAACGCAAACAGCCCTGAGCAATTCAGACCCATCAGTTTATTTCCAGTACTTGGGAAAATTTTAGATGGGCTAATAATAAACAGAATTTATTACCACCTCCAGAAAAATGACAAACTTAACGAACAGCAGTTTGGCTTTAGACAAGTATGGTCAACAATCCAAGCCACCCTCCGGGTAAAAGACTTTATAACAAATGCGTGGGAGAAGGAAGAACACGCCATGATAATTTCCGTTGATTTTAAAAAAGCATTCGACTACTTGTGGTGGCCGAGCGTATTTAAACGACTTAACAAGACAGAATGCCCTGCAAACATGCAAGAAATACTTAGGAATTATTTACATAACAGAAAAGCAGGCTACTTTTCTAATAACATCAACATTATAAAGCAGGTTACCAGAGGATGCCCACAGGGCTCGAGAAGTGGACCAGGCCTCTGGAACCTGGCATTCGACAGCCTGTTAGAAGAATACGACCAAACAGCAAGAGCAAAGATACAGGCTTTTGCGGATGATGTCGTTCTAATGATAGCGAACAAGAATTGCAACAGGCTAGCAGAGGAAGGAAACAGAGCCCTGGAGAAGATAAACAAGTGGAGTCAAACACATAAACTGGAAATAAATTATAAAATATGTGAGCTCATGGTGTGTTCAAAAAAATTATGAAGAGGACAACTTAAAAAACAAATTGGCATATATATCAACGGAAACAGAATCAAAAATGTGAACGAGATGAGATACCTGGGCATCATTTTCGACAGGGCGCTCAGCTGGAAAGAACACATAAATAAAATCCACCAAAGAATGCTTGAGAAAAGCAACACACTCATGCAAATTTCTAGAAATGTCTGGGGCTTGAACTACCGGTCAGGAAGATTGATATACAGAGCGGCGATCGAACCTGCAATACTGTATAGAGTACAGGTGTGGGGCGAATCAGCAAACAAAGTTGAAACGAAAAGAAAACTACGATCAATACAAAGGAAATTCATGATAAACATTTGTAAGGCCTACAGAACGGCCCCAACGGATGCATTGTTGGTTCTAGCAAATATCTTACCAATAGACCTCAGGATCAAACAACTCGTATGGGAATGGTCCCTAATAAAGGAAGACGTTAACAGTTTAAACAGCAAAGAAATAGAAGACAAAATCAAGAAGGGAAAATTGCCATCGGACATTGGTGAACTCATTCAAAAAATAAAGGAAAACCAACTGGAAAAAGCAACGAAAAACATGGACACAATTAGACATCCAGCAGAAGAGATCAGTTATAAAGCAGACATAGAACAAACACATAACAACCAGGAAGAACAATGGAAAATTTTTACGGATGGATCAAAGAACGCAGAAGGCTCCGGAGCCGGAGTAGTTATATATGACCCAAAAAATTTTAAAACATATCAGGCGAGTTTAAAAATGGCTAAACATTGCACAATAACTCAAGCGGAGCTCTGGGCAGTCTTCAAGGCTTTGCAACACGTAGACAATAAACTCCAGAATTTTAAGGGACCAATAAAGGTTTACACAAATAGCAGAGTCGTAATCCACACACTGAAGAATCAAAAAGGAAGGACACAACTGGCCAACGAACTTATTGGACTGGCCCAGAAATTAGGCAAAAATAAAATAATAAAATTCCAGTGGATCCCTGGACACAAGGGAAACGAGGGGAATGAGAAGGCGGATAAGTTGGCAAAGAGAGCCGCATTAAAAAATCTTCCAACAACATATAAAAGAATACCGCTCAATATTATCAAGAACAAAATCAAAGAAATAGTCGAACAACAATGGCAGGAAGAGTGGGAACACTCCACAACTGGAAGAACCCTATACAGATTCATACCAACAACCAACAATAAACAAACATAAGACATCTGAGACCCAACTATGAGGTCACACAGTGTCTGCTAAGGACATGGAAATTTCAACGCATATGTTTTCCGCTTCGGCAAAAAAAAACAACGATAAGTGCGACACCGATACCGACAAAATAGATGATGTCTCCCACTATCTCTACGAATGTAGCAAATATGAACACCAACGAGAGAAATTCCAAGGACAGTGTGTTATAGCTGGATCTAATTGGCCACCAAAAGAGAGTGAATTGACTCAAAACAGAACCCTATATAGGCATCTTTGCAATTTCATTAAAGCAACCAGAAAGCTATCGTCACCAAAGGAAAGAAGAAGCGAAAACCATCGAAAAGATAACCCAATGAACAGTAGACTGACACTGACATCTCAAGAAGAGACTGGCAGACATTCGGAATAGCATCTGGATCAATACAATAGAATTGTTATTGTGTAAATATTGTAAATAATATCAAATGTTAAGCTTAAATTGTTTAAATGTTTACCTTGATAATCGCGTTGTTGGCAAAATAGCCACAATTGTAAATTTTATGATTTTTGTATTCTAATTTTGCTATTTTGTTTTTTTAAATATCGCCGGGTTTAGGCGATTCATGTGAACCCTCTGACTTCACCTTCTATTCTTCCCCTTACTCTCCGACATTTATTCTTCGCTCCTTTCATTTCTTTAAAGCTAAGTCTGTCAGCAAGAGAGACAGCTCTCTTAAACTTTACTCTAAATAAATAAATAAAAATATAATGCTTTCTAATTGGTTCTGAATTATTTATGAAAATGGCAGTTATCTTCCAAGTCTCCAACACATGGATTCGAAAAACATAGGCAACAACGACAACTATGAGTGACGTCTAATACACGTGACTGTCCAATTTGGCTTTCTCTTTAAAAGACGTTGGTTCGCGTCTCTTTAACGTGCCGGCCACGTGGAGTTTTCTAGGTTTTCTTCACATTTGTAACAACTGACTTTGAACACCTGCATATCCATTCAAATTCCTCCCGGGAGGCATTCCTTCGGCATAACATTCACGCGTCGATTTACCGTAACCAAATAAACTAATCAAATCCAATTATCACTAGTTTCACTAGAGATTGCATTTCTAAAATCTTACATTACACTAGTACGTCTTAAAGTTGGTAGATTTCACAATCAAAATCACATCCTCTATTATAAAGTAATTTAATATTTTCAGCACCTTTTTTAAACAGATTAGAGAGACACAGACAGTCAGCTTTCTATTCTTCCCAATTTATGTTAGAGAAAGTCGATGGCTCGACCAATCAACGACAGGTTTACCTTTTCAAAAGTTATTGGCGTCGAGTTCGCCACGCTTTATTGGACGTCACGACACGAATCATCGATGACGTTACTATTGAAATTAGATTTTAATGCACGTGCAGAAAAGACATTCCGGTAATTTTGTTCTTCGATACGCGCATTTGAAAGTCAGAAACGGATGAATCTAAAATTATGCATTTTTTAATGAAAACATGTTTCAGTTTTAGAACAACTTTTAGGAACGAATTATGTTCGAAAGCCGAGGTTTCCCTTTTTTAAATTAAATATTTCACTAAAATTAGATTTTCTTTATCGGATCCGTTATATGTAAGACACTGTATTTTCTTATCTTTCACCTTTAACACATTCTTAAATAAATTTAAATCACACCTCCTCATGCTTTCAAATACATTACTATTTTATAAACTGGTGTAACGTTTATTTTTGTTACCTACAAAAACCGAAAGTCGAAAATCCAACTCTAAAAGTGCAGTATCTTCTCTATTCAACGACTGAATATTTGCCACCGTTCTTCTAATACACATGATTAAAAAAATTTGTAGTTTAAACAAGAAACTGAATACTTTCGTGGACATCAATTTCTTTTCTAGTTGTAATATTCAGCATATTCATTTATTGTGCGGGGTTACTCGAAATTCTGAGACCGCGTTTTACATTTGTGTCAGATAAATCTAAACTTAATCAGAACAAAGTGATAAAATAAAATAAAATAAAAATTAGACGGGTAACGCTTAAACTAAATTCAATGACGAAATAATGTACTAATCTCCGAGAGAGTCGTGAGTCAAATTTTGACGTTTCGTTAGACGTAGATTTTTTGAGATTTCAGATGTCTTCATAGGTCTACACTGTTCTTAGAATGCAATATTCCATTTTTCCGTATAAAGTCTGCTTACATTCAAGCTTTCACGTCAGTGACTCGGTCAGCCTGCGAGTCTAAATTACGTTAATGTTTTAAGTCTGCAATCTTAATTTTACAAGAAGACGGCTTCTTTGCGATTAAAAGTTCAGTCAAGACAGACAGCGCTGAATATATCGCACTCAGGCCCTAAAAAGAATATTGAAAAATTATTCTATTAAGATTTCTGTATTTAATCATTTTTAAGAATAACTTATAAATATATTCCCATAGATGTAATTAGTTATAAATTATATTTGATACATGAGGTTTTATAAAGAGTTAGAGAATATATTGAATGAACTTATTCGAATGAAGAAGTTCTTTTTAACATAAAAAAATCCACCGACGTTTATTCCAAATGGAGTTCTACCGTATCTTTTCATATAATTCAGCATCTTTTAAAAGAAATAAAACGGCTTTTTAATATATTAAATTAATAGGACATTCGAAATAATTTGAATTTATTTGCATTACCTTCATTTTGGTTTCTAACGGTAAATCAGCAGAACACAATTTATGGATTTCGATGAATTTTCCGTAAAGCTAGAAAAAGTAAAATTAATAACATTAAAGACGATTGTTTCTATCCTCACTTCCTCTTCCACAACCTTTCACATAATCAACACCTACTGCCCACCTTCAGAAAACATCGAGATCCCTCTCCTGATCATCAAGACTATTGTCCAGGCTCTCCCACCCGGGCCCTAAGATTGTCTGTGGGGACTTTAATTCCAAATCCCCTATCTGGTTCAGCCCCTTTGAAGACCCTAGGGGTCTGGCTGTGGTTGAACTCATGACTGAGCTTGACTTGCATTCTCTGAATAAGAGTCGGCTTCCTACCTTCTCAAATCACAACGGTGAGAGCTGGATTGATCTCTGCCTGGGGAACAGGACTGCCACCAGGTTTAACATCGATTGCCGGACCTTGGCTATCCCCTCAGTGAGCGATCATGCCTATATTCAGACCACCATCAATAGGACCTCCTCTCATGCTAACTACTTTATTGCTAATAGGACTAACTGGGAGAGTTTCAAAGAGACACTAAAAACAATTTGGAACCCCATGGAGCTGATTCAAATTAATACTACTCATACGCTTGACAATGTAGTTTCCACCTTACAATCTGCCATTAAGAGGGCCTTTCACTCTGCGACCGAAGTCAAAGTCTGTAGACCCTCTGCCCCCTGGTGGAATAGGGAATTAGCTGCCAAACGGACTGCGGTACGAAGGGCGAGACGTAAAATCAGGACTACAAACGACCCGGCATTAAAATCTCTGAGAACCGATGAATATAGAATCCTTTTTAGGGACTACAAGACATTAATCAACAATACAAGACGAAAGTCTTGGCAGGAGTTCTGCACCACCTCCAACCACTATGGACCATGGTCAACTCCTTATTACATGGCCATTAGAAAGAAAATACCTCTGACATCTCCGGTTACCATCTCAACTGATACTGACAAGACAATCAACCTCAATGATACTTACCAAGTCATTTTTACCAACTTCTTCCCACATGATAATCCAACCAACGATAATCCCAAGCAACAAGAAATCAGAAATCAAAGCCTAATTCCCCTTCTTACTGACGACGATAGACCTTTCACCTCAGAGGAGATAAGTAGGGAATTTCATAAAATTAAAAAGCGTAAGGCCCCTGGCCCTGACTTGATTAACTGGCAGATGGCACAACATGCCTACGAGGCCATACCTACTACTTTCTTAATTATCTTCAATAAATGTTTGGACCTTAAATACTTCCCAACCATCTGGAAAGAAGCGGCCGTAAGGCTAATCGCCAAGACTAAGGACACCTCCCCCACCAAGCCCTCTGACTACCGCCCCATATCCCTCCTGACTGTTTCGGGAAAGGTTCTGGATGCTCTAATGGGAGGACGGATCCTCCATCACTTGGAGAAAATGAATGCACTTCACCCATCCCAATATGGGTTCAGGAAAAATAAGAGTGCCCACCAAGCAATAGGTAAGATCCTTGATTATGTTCGTAACGCCAAAAGCGACGGAAAACACACGATGATGATCTCGATTGATTTTAAGGGCGCTTTCGACCACGCGTGGTGGCCTGCTATCCTGACTAATCTTGCAAATCTCAACTGTCCAGCCAACATCCATGGGCTCCTCAGAAGTTATTTATCAGGGAGAACTGCCCTAGCAATAGAACAAGGAACCATAATGTACAAAACCGCTATCACTAGGGGCTGCCCTCAAGGTTCCAAATCAGGTCCAACGCTATGGAACATTCTTTACGATGGGCTTCTCAACTCTATCAATACCTCTGACTTCCCTGGCAATCCTTATCTGCAAGGTTATGCAGATGACACTGTCGTCCTGCTTTCTCACCAAAATCATGAGGTTCTTCAACAGCACACTAACAATCTCCTACAAAGTATTCTCAACTGGAGTGAGGACAATTACCTCATCATTAACCACAATAAAAGTTACTGTATGGTCTTTCCTAAAGAGAATCCATTACGTAAAAAACCGACCATCCGTATCAAGGGCCAAAGGATTCAATGTGTCAATAGTATGAAATACCTTGGGGTAATCCTTGACCCCAAACTGACCTGGAGGGATCACATTCAATATGTGTACAATAAGGCAATTCGTGTCACCCACTCCCTCAGGAGTATTGCCAGGAACTACTGGGGGCTTGATCATCGGACCAGCCAGCTCATCTATACGAGTGCAATTGAACCGATTCTAACCTATGAAAGCGAGGAGTGGGGCTACGCAGCCAACAACATCCATATCAGACGGAAACTGCTCTCCGAGCAGCGTAAAGCTACGATTGCAATCACCAAATCTTATAGGACCGCTCCAACCAATGCCCTCCTGGTCATCGCTGGGCTCCTTCCTATTCACCTGGTAATCCTTGCAAGGTATCTAAGGAATCTACTTATGAAACTTCATTTTCGTAACATCACCGAACCTGAACTAAGAAAGTTGATCTCCAAAATGCATCTCCCCGACTCCTTCAACAAATTGATTAATGACATTTCTAACTACGGGATTGACCTCAACTGCAATATTAGCCGGCTCCACCCTGCAATTTCTCCCACCAATAGGATTAACTTTAATTTACCACCCTCACTTACTGGAGTAAATTTCTTCACTGACGGCTCAAAAACCTGGGATGCTGTGGGCGCCTCTGCTTGCCTGGTCGATAGCACTAAGAAACATCATTGGCAAACTGCTCTTCGCTTGCGTAATTAATGCTCTAACAACCAGGCGGAATCCCTGGCCATCCTTGCCACGCTGAAGCATATCAATCAAAATATCTCTTGCTTTTCGGGAAAAACTGTCAACATCATTACAGACAGTCGTGTGGCACTCCATCAGATAAAGAATCGGAACCAAAAAGTGCCCATCCTTGACAAAAGTCTTAACCTCTTTAATGAAATCAATAACTCAGCCAACATCAATTTCTATTGGGTTCAGAGTCACTCTGGGAATCCTGGTAATGAAAGGGCCGACAGGCTGGCTAAGAATGCCCACAAGATAGCTGACTCCTATGCTTATGAGGCCATCCCTCTCTCTACTCTTCGCAGAGAACTGCACGAACTACTCACTACCATCTGGCAAAAAGAGTGGGATACAGGCACCACCGGCCGGCACACGTACAAATTTTTCCCAAGTGTCAGCACACGTCTTAACTTATCCTTCTTCCACACCAACCATGCCATCACTCAGCTTATGACGGCAGCACGGGAACTTCCGGGCGTACCTTAATCGTTTCCTCAAGAAAGGAAACGGTAAGTGCAATTGTGACATCGTAGAAGAAGAGGATCCATTCCACGTTTTATTCACCTGCCCTAAGTACACCTCCTACCGTGGAAATCTGCGTAACGTAGTGCAAGCGGAAGGTCATCATTGGCCTTGTAACTTCAGTGTCCTCCTCTCCTCAGCACGGATTTTCCATGGACTAAAAAACTTTTGTAAGCATCTTCCATTAATGAACTTTTACAATGGACCCAGAATGTTAGTCTAGTTGTCGAACTTATTACTGCTTACATTATAAGGGCTAGCCCCTTTGTGTCCTGCTCCAATCTGCCCCAGCTTATCAATCCTGTTTTTTAGTGGGCGGACATCTGTTTTTTACTGTACAACTGTTACTTTTCAGAGCGTACTCTTCTCTGTCTACTACACGCTTATTTGTACTGCTAGCACCACTCTTTATTTTCAGAATCCCATCCAATTGGTCCCTGCGTATCGCTCTACTGTTCTATTCTTCCCCCCCTTTTTTCTCCCCATCCCATTCCATTCCCCCATCCTTCTCTCACCCTCTCTATCATTCCCCTTTCTTATTGGCAACACCCCTAGGTACGCCATTTCTTTCGCACACTATCACTATCCTCACTTCCTCAGCGGTTTACTTACAACCAAATCAAACACCAGATCACTTGCTGAGCTTATTGCAATTTTTAATTTTCAAACGCTGTCAGCCTATTCGTATAGGCCATCCTCAGAAAATTATAGTTCCACAACGAACATAAAACTTTCGAATACGCGTGACATTTAAAGTTTTCGAAAATTTTTAAAATTTTACATTAACAGTTAAGTATTAAATAAATAAACAATAAATTACTAATACATTATATAACCAAACACATGAAGAAATAATAAAATAAAATACTAAATCGAAAATATTTTAAACTAGTTAATGACTAGTTTCAAACGACAAGGGCAATTGGAAAACTACAATAGCTGAAATGAAAATAGGGATAGCTGGTCTTAATGAACTTGAAAGGGATTATTTTACATGAAAGACTGTACTGAGAAAAAAGGAAGAACACAATGTACAAAGTAAGGAAAGGTTAAATATAAAATTCACAAAAAAATGGCTAGTCAAGAATCAGCTGGCGTTAACAAAAGCAGATAAGACTAAGCAAATGGAAATTATGGAAAAAAAAGATATAATGAAGCAATTAAAGATTATATTAGAAAGATTGAATGTGATATTGTCGATGAAAGGATTGTAACGGTAACAGACAACAAAGTTAAAAAACTTCAGAGAACACCGCTGCCATTCTTAAAAAGGTCACATAATCCCAGCCCCCGGATGCCCAGATTCTTTGCATTCGCAAAAACGCATAAGGAGAACAAGGAGATTCGGCCGATAGTTGAAAAATGCAATGCACCAACCTTCATACTGGAGAAGCAATTAAAAAAGTACATATATGAGGAAATGGAGGATAATATGTACGGTACCTGGCGCATGATCCAAATAAGTTGGTAAAGGAATTACAAGATTTGGCTTTAATGAATGATGACGTAGGGACAGTAATGGATTTAAAAGCATGCACCCCTCCATGAATGTAGCTTCTTGCTTTAATGCCCTTATTGAATTTATGATCCGGCATAATCCAGGGTTATCGACATATATAGAGAATTTAAATAAGCTAGTAAATTTGATGTGCTTCCATTCATTTTTTGGATTCAATGAAGTAACGTACAAACAGAAGAAAGGTGTTTCGATGGGAAGTCCCATGTCCGGACTCTTATGCGAGTTGGTAGTGCGTCAACTGGAAAAGGATGTCCTAGCAGCATACGAGGAGGACATTATATTCTACAAGAGATATGTGGATGACGTGTTAATAATTTAGAAGGACAAACAAAGGATCGAAGAATTTTCACTTGCAATAAATGACAACGGTTATGAATTCAAGCTAAAGCTGGAACAGATTGCCATACGCATCTACATTTTATAGACAATGGTATACATTTTAAAATGGGCAGTATAAAACGGCCGTGTACTTAAAACCCACGCTTACGAGACTGTATATACCAGCATAGTCAAATGATGCGTTCAGGTATAAGATAACAGCGTTCAAGGCGTTTATTAAAAGAGAGTTCTTGTATTGCGCTAACGTACAGTAGAAGATCGACTTAGGGAGATAAGCAAAATTAAGAAGGTGGCAAAAGGTTTAAGATTAAGAACAACCGCAATCGAAAAGTTGATCGAGAGTTACAGATAACATGGAAACAGACAAGATATTAGGAGGGATAGGATCAACAAGTTCACATACAATAAGAGAATGGAGGCAGTGATGGAAGAATTATGTAGATATAAAAACATGAAAACGGTACATAAAAGAGCGCCAAACATATACAGACTGCTAAGGAATGATAAAGACAAAGTAAGAATGCAGAATAAAGCCGGGGTCTATAAAATTCCTTTTGAGAATCAGCAATTGGGAGTGACAAAAGATTATATTCGGGTCACAACAAGAAGCTTGGCAATACGTATAAAAGAACACAAATATGACGTGAATAAAGGCCATAATAACACCGTTTTGGCAGTAATGGCACAGACAGAGAGAGCGAAACTGAAATGGGATGAAGCAAGAATAGTTAAGACAGTCCATTCTCCGACGATTGCGTTGGGTATGGAAAAAATAGAAATATATAAGAGTAAGGTGAACAATAATTGCTTAAACGCAAAAGACGCCAATGCTCTCCCAACGACCTGGAAATACGTAATAGAAAAAAGACGGAAGTTAGAAACCCGTAAAAAGATATGGCAGTTATGCTTAAACTAGTTTAAAATGGTACATACATTCATGAGACTAAGTTCAGCAACTACTGTTTTACTACATATTACAATGACAATGACTTTTTTGTTTTTGCGCTATCAAAATATATGGCACAAAAACAAGAGAATGTCATAAAAATATGTTTGAAACAGCAGTTAAGAAGTTTTTTAAAAAGATATTGTGTTGCCTTTTGTAATTTTTGGTTTTTAAAGATATTTATTTGTTTATAGGTTAAAGTAAATAATAATAAACTAGGAGGACAAAAATAAAATTACGGTTATCTAGAAAAAAACGCAGATAACATAGTAAAAAGTATTATACAATCTCCATAACGAGCGACAAGATTCAAAAAAGCATATATAATCGATCATCGTTACAATACAATATATATTCTACCGAAGAAACTCTGGCTTTAATTACCTCCGCGAAGTTAACTAAATCGTAATACATGACGTTACGATGAAGCGCTATAGAAAAAGGTGTTAATATTTATCCATGCAACCACGACATTAAAAAAGCAAAGCAATTCCGTTATCCGTCAGATGCGGCTATTACTATTACAGAAGTTAGAACTGATATCAAACTTCGATCTTTAGTGGACATAAAAACAAGTATCTATTTTGAAGTCTAACTGTATCCAGAGTTAATGTTCGGCTGAGCCGTAACCAGTTATTAGGTTATTTACTCGGAAGTTTAACTACAAATTCTGCATTCAAAAGGTGGAACGTGATTAACACCCTCTCTATAGAAGACCTAATGGCTTTTGTATTGTATGGTCTGAAAGACTAATGATTATGGCTTTACTCTGCAGGTTAGTTCTCGTTGGGCTATGCAAAGAGTACTCGAAAATGTGGTGTTATGTTCTAAAAAATAAATGAGAATTATTAAAGTTAAAAAATATAAATATAAAACAAATTGCAAATCATTATCTGAAAACAGTCGATTTACATAACGATTCATCTGATATTTCGAAAAAATTTGTAAATTCCAATGTTATCTTGTGACAAAATGGTGAATATAAATGTCCATAGAGCAAACGTACATAAAAAACATACAGTTAATAATTCTAAAAAATTAAACACTTCTTAACTTTCTTTATATTAGGAAATGTCACAAGACCATTGATATCCTCTTAACAGTGGAACAGTCGGTCTCGGCTCTACCAGTTAGTTGTGGAGATAAACCGTGGGAATTTTTTTAAGAATTTTCCCACGCGTTTTTCTCGTTTCCGTTTAGGAAAAAAAATTTTTAAACAGTTACGACTTGTAAAGAAAAAATCGTTCTTTATTATCACATAATTTTTTTATATATGAATTTTTTTCGCGGTAATTTTTTGCTAAATTTTTTTTTTCAAATTTATATTAAATTCTTTTTTGATTTTCCATCCGATACGATTTTTTCAAAACTTTTGAATTTATTTTCAATTTTATAAAATTTTTTAAAGTTTTAGGCATTTAAGTAATGACGATTTTTTCCAACCTGCGAATCAAATTCAAGAAAATGTAATTGACAGTTAACGAATTTCATCCACAACAATAGAAGACGTAAAGGTTGTTATGACTACAACTGGCGGCCTTTCCCCCCAGACTGAAATGTGGGTGAAGGTCGTCTCGTGTTCTACTTTCTGTAGAAGTGACGTAATCATTGTAAATAAAAGAAAATTTCAGTATATCGTTTATTTAAAATTTTAAAATTCCTTGTTCAAATTTACGCCGAAATATTAAAGCGAATTAAAATATTAGCATTTTGTAAATAAACTTACTTGACATATAATAAATTTAAATAAATTAATCTTTAAGAAACAACAAAACAATAAAAAAATGTAGAAATATTTTTATATTCATCTTCACATTTATAACATATGTTATCGTCATTGACCGATATTTAATTTTAAAAACAATTTTCACAATTGGCATGCATCAGAAAAAGAAAGCATAACTTCCCTAAAACACACTTCATTGAGAAGGTCCGCTTCACTCTGAGAAAGCCGACAGTTTTATGTCAGAAATCCAATGTGTGACCTACTTTCTCTAACGTAGTGAAACAAAGTAAGTTGCAGTACAACAATACACATAAACATAAATAAATTAGTAGCCCAATAATACATACTTTCATGTAAATCCATATGTTATATCCAAAAGTCAGTTTTCCCAAATTGTCGAAAAATAAATTATTTTCAACTTTTCTTTCTGAATTTAGAACTAATTCACAGTAAACTTTATGCCTTAAAATATCCATTGCAATCAACGCAAAATGTATGAATCCACGTAATAAAAAATTATCGCAGTGAACTTCGAAAAAACGAGAAACACAGAATTATTAAACCGCACTTTACGAAATCTGGCGCGAACTGTCGTATACAATAAACAAAACGAAAATGCTCTTGTCCAATGTCATCAGGTGACAAAAAGTTTCTAAATAAACGCTAAAAGTTTTAAAGAATTCTTTCACAAAAACCGATGAATTTAATTAATACACAATAACTAAATCTGTTTAATAAAGGTTAATAATTTTCCATTATAATTATGCAAATTAGATATAAAAAAGATCATCGCGCAAATTCTCCCGCGAACCATGGATGACTCTTACGTCATCTGGATTGAAGTTTCCTGCAAAATACTGAAAATTTTTATATAATTATTTTACTAATCCAGTCAAATTTAAATAATATAAAATGTCTAGATCTGTTTAATAAAGATTAGTAATGTACTATCATTAATATGCAAATTAGATATGACAAAGATCACTGTGGAAAAATTCCCGCCAAGATAAAAATAGCTTTCGGTCACGTGATCACCAAGAAATACGCCTTAAATTTAATGTTTGTGTACAAATTAATACATTTTAACTAATGTCATCGTTTAAAATTTAATGTTTCTGTAAAAATAAGTAAATTGTAACAAATTTCATCAAAGACAACAGAATAATTTTCAGCTTATAAAAACTCTACAATAAATGATTATTTCTTCGAAAGACGTCGATATGCACGAATAAATAATAAATATGCAATAATGCTTTTATCCATTTTAAGTGGATATTGTAAACATTAAGCTGTTTAATTTGTTTGGCTTTTATAATTTAGTTTTTGAATATTTTACTGTGAAATTCCATTTAGTAAACAGAAACAAAGACAAGCTATTAATTATAAACAGGACAATAGAATAATTTTTACGTAAATTGAGTGAAAATACAGAAAAAAACGAATTATATCAAAGATGGGGACAAACAAGCTTACATCCCCAGAACAGAGCTTATAATTCGTTGTTATTTTCAGCCTGTTTCTACTTTGACTGTTTTTTGTTGGTAAAAAGTTAATGTTTTAAGATGTTTTTAGTGAAGAAACATAAAAGTATCGAAATATAATATTCACACACACAAAAATATTCATGTATGTCGACATTAGAAATTTGAAATCAATTATAGAATGTCCTGGATAGAGATGTCGTGTGATTGTCTGTTTCTTCTGTCTTCTTTTGTTTTTCTACGTGAAAATAAGATATCTTTTATAACTATTGATAATATAAACATTTTGTTTCTTTATATATTACCTTCAATTACAGCTGCAAACTTTAACACATGGAGCATGTGAGAAAGTATTATTGTATAGATTATTACATTTTTATGAATACACCTGAGACTCGTGACAATATAGGCCTATATTAACCTACTTTAAGTGCCAATATTTTATTTAGAATCATTTTAAACGTTATTATTACATCAAATTATGAAATGGAATGTTCCAAGTATAGGAGTAAGAGGGAGGGGAAAGAAGCCATGCGTGGGGAAAAAATGAGTTTTTATCTAAATTATAATAAAATTTACTTATATTTACGATAAATATCGATAATTTTCTTTTGGAGAAATGTATCTTGATAAAATTAATTATCTATATGAATGAAACTTTCAATAATACATTAGTTACAATGACTGACGTTCCTTTCTTACCCTTTCTGTAGTATGTCTTATTATTAAACATAGTTTTCTAGATTATAGCATAATAATGTGTAAAAAAAAAGGAAAATTCTGTTAATTTGTAAACGCAAATACTATCACATAACAAGCATACTGTATCCTCTGTATATTTAAAGTCAGTTATTCGCGATTGAATTTTTCTAGATAAGCCTGTTTAATCCGTAATTTATTTGACAGAAAGAAATTGTTTATGGCCGTATTTCATTTATATAATGTTTTTCTCGTGATATTATTTCTAATATCGGAAAAAAATATACATTTCTAATATGGACATACATCAATATTTTTAATTCTGAATATTATATTTCGATACTTTTATCTTTCTTCACTAACAACAAAGTACTTTTATTTTAAAAAAATAAGTTTTTACCAACATAAAACAGTCAAAGTAGGAACAGGCTGGAATTGACAACAAATTATAAGCTCTGTTCTAGGGATGTAAGCTTGTTTGTCCCCATCTTTGATATAATTCGTTTTTTTCTGTATTTTCACTCAATTTACGTAAAAATTATTCTATTGTCCTGTTTATAACTAATAGCTTGTCTTTGTTTCTGTTTACTAAATGGAATTTCACAGTAAAATATTCGGAAACTAAATTATAAAAGCCAAACAAATTAAACAGCTTAATGTTTACAATATCCACTTAAAATGGATAAAAGCATTATTGCATATTTATTATTTATTCGTGCATATCGACGTCTTTCGAAGAAATAATCATTTATTGTAGAGTTTTTATAAGCTGAAAATTATTCTGTTGTCTTTGATGAAATTTGTTACAATTTACTTATTTTTACAGAAACATTAAATTTTAAACGATGACATTAGTTAAAATGTATTAATTTGTACACAAACATTAAATTTAAGGCGTATTTCTTGGTGATCACGTGACCGAAAGCTATTTTTATCTTGGCGGGAATTTTTCCACAGTGATCTTTGTCATATCTAATTTGCATATTAATGATAGTACATTACTAATCTTTATTAAACAGATCTAGACATTTTATATTATTTAAATTTGGCTGAATTAGTGAAATAATTATATAAAAATTTTCAGTATTTTGCAGGAAACTTCAATCCAGATGACGTAAGAGTCATCCATGGTTCGCGGGAGAATTTGCGCGATGATCTTTTTTATATCTAATTTGCATAATTATAATGGAAAATTATTAACCTTTATTAAACAGATTTAGTTATTGTGTATTAATTAAATTCATCGGTTTTTGTGAAAGAATTCTTTAAAACTTTTAGCGTTTATTTAGAAACTTTTTGTCACCTGATGACATTGGACAAGAGCATTTTCGTTTTGTTTATTGTATACGACAGTTCGCGCCAGATTTCGTAAAGTGCGGTTTAATAATTCTCTGTTTCTCGTTTTTTCGAAGTTCACATAATTTTTTATTACGTGGATTCATACATTTTGCGTTGATTGCAATGGATATTTTAAGGCATAAAGTTTACTGTGAATTAGTTCTAAATTCAGAAAGAAAAGTTGAAAATAATTTATTTTTCGACAATTTGGGAGAACTGATCTTTGTTTGGATGTAAATGAAGGCATGTAAATTTATTTGTGCATATAATTATCTAGTTCTAATTTCGAAACATTTATGGCATTTAGTGTTTATAAGCGTGTTATTTAGACATGTCTACCAATTTAGTGCTAAAACGTAGAACTACGTCAAAGAAGAATACAAACTTTAATTAGCAAGTAGTATCTTTATTAGAAAACTTATTTGTTGGTAGATTTTTTTACATTTAAAGTGTAATTAGATGAAACTAAATGGATGTGAACATAGAAAGTTGAATATGGCAAGAGTAATAGATAAAACTATTATTACATATTACTCGATCAGAAAAATTTATACTTGAAGAATTTTGTTTTGATAATTATTGCCTAGGGTTTATGTCGAAAATATTTTTCAGTTATATTTGTAATTACAGTTAATTCGAATAGTAATGGCGCTTAAATATTTATAGAATTAATTGAAGTTTTCGAATTTTGTTTTGAGGAAACTGAGGAAGGCAAGAGTATCTACAGTTGTATAATGAACTGAATTTAAGTAAATTAGGTGACTTTGTATGTTTCGATGTAGTTTTTTATAATATTACGATATACGAACTTTCGATTTTGTAAATTGTATTATACTAAAAAATAAAGTTTTTCGTTATTCTCCTACTTAATGATGTATTTATAATGTTTCTGAACTAAATAATACTTATTAAATTGAAATCCGAGCATTACAAATTACTATGAATATTAGAGAAGACCGTTTTACTATAAACTACTACGTTTTACTACAGCTTACTCCAATGTTGATTCTACGAAAAGTAGGTCAGACAAGGACCGTTAGACTAATGACGTAGGCTGTTTACTTTTTCCGGTTGCATCGGTGCACTCCCGATAGCGTCATTTACAGAAGTCACACCTACTTTTTTCTGACGCGAGCCAATTAGGAATATTAATTTTTTTAACCAATCAGATGACGGCGGGAGATTTAAATTCGATTTATGTCGATAGATGGCCGTCTAAAATTTCATATTTATTTTAATTTTCTCTCTTTTATTGTAATTTCTCGAGAACTAAAGGATATTCCAAAACAAAGTTGGAGAACCCAACTACTCGTGAAAATTCTACGACTTCACGAAATGGTCCAGATATTTTATAAGAATTTTTTAACGACTATAGTCGTCCTTCACCACTGCCACTCGATCGTCTTGGACGACTATTCTCGTCCTTCACTGTTAAGAGGATATTCTTTCCGAAAATAACGCTTGTAACAAACGACTAAAATGTTAATAAACAAAAGAAAGTCATTACAAATCACGAAAATATATACTTAAATATAACTAAAAAAATATCTATTTGTTGAAATAACCTTTACAGGTTGCTTAGAATGTAAAATCTCTTCATACAAAGTTTATTCCACAAAGTCTATATTTTAAGGACGAATAGAAAAATGATTTATGTCAAAAACATTTCGTCTTTTCAGTCGTTTATTATCTAACAAAATTAAAATAAATTATTACTTTGTTGTTCGTAAATGGGTTATGAACATCCCGTTTTAACTCATAAAAGATTCAGTTTTATTTTTTGAAGAAAGTTTCTAAATCTAGCTAATATGAAATTGTAGGTTTAAGTTTTACTTACCAAAGATGAAAACCGTGAAAGTTGGAAACATAAAATCGTAAATAAGACCACGAAAATTAGCAAAAAAATAGAAAACACAAGACGCATTACATCATCAAGATCAAAGAAAAACACTGCGCAGAAGATGAAACTCGTTTCATACACTCCGAAACAATATGCGGCTGGAAAGTATGCTTCACAAACTAGATTCATTTCTTGTATATAAGTCCATAAATCCCAATGAGTTTCGATCAAGGTTTCGATTTTAGTATTTATGAAATTTTCTTCTTTTCTCAATTTATTGACGAAATCAGATAAATACTCGAATCTCTTCGAGATAATCACGGCCCATGCTCCCATAACAAATATAAAACAATCTAATTGTCCAATTACATAAATGCACATTAATGTAATATTCAAATTACAGAATGCCAGCTCAAACTCTGAGTCAGTTATTTTTTTCAAAGTAGCATACAGAAACAAATCAATTACAGTAATTACTGAAATTATTGAAAAAAATAAAACTGTGAGGCCACAAATAAAAATTATCTGAATGACATGTGTCATTTCTTTTTCTCCTTCATATCCACTATTATTTCTAGAAAAATAAAGTCTTTTTCTCTTAAATAAACTGAATTGAAATACTGTAAAAATACCAAACGTAATTAAAATAAATTTTATAAGTATTTGATTCTTAGAAAACATTCGAATCCATCTGACACATACCAAATTGTCCGTTATCTCTTGAGTAATAAGTACTATATTAGTCCACATAAATATCTCTATAGCAGTTTGGTACAAAGGATATAACTTTGAAAGATATTTCCATCTTTTGGCAAGTTTATTACAATTGCAGTACATAATTTTAATTCCAAATACAGTCAAACCTGTTTTTATGCGGGGGATAGGGACCGCATTAAAAAAAACGCATTAAAAAAAATCTCACGAAACTTCACGAATGGCTGTAAATAATAGTTTTCGCAACACAATTAAAAAAATAATTTTTTTATGCGGTCAACAGGGACCGCATAAAAAAAGTCTCACATAGAAAATAACTCTAAACCGTACGAAATAGAATTTATTGACAACAGATGTCAGCACTTGA
This sequence comes from Centruroides vittatus, assembly GCF_030686945.1. NCBI lineage: Eukaryota > Metazoa > Arthropoda > Arachnida > Scorpiones > Buthidae > Centruroides > Centruroides vittatus. Next base: position 33,675 of record NW_027122441.1, on the reverse strand, counting down.
CTGCATCGTCTGGTCTATCGTCTGTTTTACATATTTTTGTCCAGGTGGTGTTTTGTTGACTTAAAAAGTAAATTATTTCATTTTTCGCATATTCATGCAATAATATTACTATACTAAGTGCATTTATGCTATAATAAGTTTATTTAGCTATAATAAGTCAACGTGAGACATGACGAATCGCACGAGACTACTCGCCAACTATACCGCACAAATAAAAAATTCGCATTAAAAAAATCGCACAAATAAAAATCGCACATAAAAAGAGCGCATAAAAACAGGTTTGACTGTACAGTCAAACCTGTTTTTATGCGGGGGATAGGGACCGCATTAAAAAAAACGCATTAAAAAAAATCTCACGAAACTTCACGAATGGCTGTAAATAATAGTTTTCGCGACACAATTAAAAAATATTTTTTTATGCGGTCAACAGGGACCGCATAAAAAAGTCTCACATAGAAAATAACTCAAAACCGTACGAAATAGAATTTATTGACAACAGATGTCAGCACTTGACTGCATCGTCTGGTCTATCGTCTGTTTTACATATTTTTGTCCAGGTGGTGTTTTGTTGGCGTAAAAAGTAAATAATTTCATTTTTCGCATATTCATGCAATAATATTACTATAATAAGTGCATTTATGCTATAATAAGTTTATTTAGCTATAATAAGTCAACGTAAGACATGACGAATCGCACGAGACTAGTCGCCAACTATACCGCACAAATTAAAAATTCGCATTAAAAAAATCGCACAAATAAAAATTGCACATAAAAAGAGCGCATAAAAACAGGTTTGACTGTATCTCTAACGATACGAGGATTGGTCGTAGAAAACACACAACGCACATACTGCGCTTCAAAGAACCCAGATACATGGTTTGGTTTCAGCTATCGAATGGAGAAATGTAAATACTAAAAATTTTAGATTTGGATTCAAATTCAGATTTTCGCCTCTAGTACAACATCTTCTTCTAATGAAACCGAATGCAGGTTTAAATAAAATAGAAAACACTTTTAATTACGATACTACGCAAATACTTGATTTGTGTTGTATTGTAATCACGCCGCTAAAATTGCGTCACCGAAGTAATTTCATCTCTCGATTAGTAAATGTATTGCACCAATGACTTAAAATTTTGCTATTTTCTTTTTAAGATCTAAATATTTTGATGTAACTAAGTATTGTAATTACTCTCTTATTAATCTTCTATTTCGCTTGTTACAAAAAAATTTAGTCAACCGGAAACTTGTAGAAGCTTGAATAAATTTTAAATAAAATCGGATGCTTTTAAGACATCGATATTGTACAGTTCAGCCCAATCAAGTATGCACCTGTCTATTATCGATGCGCGCCGCCGTAAATATCACTTGCATTTTCATGTCACGCCACCTGTTATAAAAGTTATGAGATAGACCGTTCCGATCCTTGACGAAATTGGGATGAGGCAGTTGGTCAAGAGGAGCATTTAAGACATCGATATTGTACTGTACATTTTCTCTTATGCTATTCAAGGCCAACAATGCGCTTTTGACACGTGACTGCAATACAATGAGAAAACAATTGTTTGCGTAATATCCTATTCAAATATCTGTTTTCTTTTATGAAAATCTGCATTTGTTTATTTTAGAGCTGAGGCTTTTATTTTAGGATATATTAACCACGATTTAGTGAATTTATTAACTTTGCATTTTTACACGTTAAATTACTCTGCCTAAACTACATTCCCGTGGCCGTCTCGGGCTAACGCGAACATATTTGATAATTATTCATAACTTTTTCTTAAACTTTTTTCGCCTTGTAGACACTCAAAAGGCCTCTTTTTGGAAGTCCGTTAAGTGTTCAAGCAAGTCCACAATGAGGTAGCCGGGTGACGCTGTACGGGGTCCGACATATCCGAATGAGTCACCACCCGAAAAATTCTTGCGGCTTTTTCGACCAGTCCAGATTCGATTTCGGGCCCCTGTAACAACAGGTTGCCAACTTGACCGCTCGGCCATCCAGCCATCGTTACTCGTAATTGTAGAAATAAACCATGTTTTTGGGCTTATTCAATACACGAAATACTTCTGGCCTACTTGACAATACTTGTGATCAGTTTGGCTCGCCAATCGCAAACTGTTAAGACCGTTCGTTAATATGCACGGAAAGATGGCCAACTTCAAGTAAACCATGTTTTCGTGCATAATAACAAACGGTAAAAAAAACGTTATGAGTGATTGCTAAGTATGACTGCGTATGCCTGGTATGGCCACAGAGATGTATTTTTGACAGACTAATTTAATGTGCAAATTTTATAAATTACCGTTAAATCTAAACTTTAGCTCTTTTACAGATTTATTATTAGTATTGTCGTATTCATCATTAGCAATATTATAAGACCTAAATAAATCCTAACTTAATCGAACAAAATAAAGTTTAATTAAAATAAATTTGTAAAGTTTAATTAAACTTATTTAATTAAAATTATTGTACATCTCTTATTTTACTATTGAAGGCAACAGATTCGGTTTTGACACCTAACTGCGATACAAACAGAAATCAATTGTCTGCGTAATATCCAATTAAATTATTTTTTCTCTTTATGAAAATCTGCATTTGTTTATTTTAGGGCTGCTGCATTCATTTTAGGCTATATTAATAACGAATTAGTGAATTAACCGTATAAACGGTTTATTCACTAATTCATTATTAACGGTTTATTCACTAATTCTTTATTAACAGTTAATTCTCTAATTCATTATTAACGGTTAATTTACTGATTCATTATTAACGGTTAATTCACTAATTCATCGTTAATATACGCAGCCCTAAAATAAACAAATGCAGAGTTTTATAACAGAGAAGATATTTGAATAGGATATTACGCAAACTATTGATTTCTGTTTGTATCGCAGACACGTGTCAAAACCGCATCTGTAGCCTTCAATAGTAATATAGGAAATGTACAATATCGATATCTTAAAAGCATCTGATTTTATTTTAAATTTATCCAAGGTTCCACAAATTTGCAGTTGACTCAATTGTCTTGTACAAAGCGAAATTGAAGATAAACGATAATTAGAATACTCACTTATGTTCTTTTTAAAATTTAAATATTCTGATATAACAAGATTTTAAAGCATTGGCTTAATACGTTTACTAAGCAATTTTAGTCCGATGACTGCAATACAGCACAAATCAATTGTTTGCGTAATATCGTATTCTAAAAGTTCTCTCTTTTAAGAAAACCTGCATTTGGTTTATGTAAAGAAATATGTTTGATTAGAGACTCAGAACTGAATATCTAAAATTTTTAGAAATTACATTTCTCATTTCGATAGCTAAAAGTAAAACATGTATCCAAGTAACCAGAAGAACAGTTTGTGCATTGTTTGCTTTCTACGACCAGTTCTCTGGTCGTTAGAAATATTTGGGATTGAAATGATGTATTGCGATTGTAACAAGCCTACCAAGAAATGGAAATATCTGTCGAAATTATATTATTTGTACCAAACTGCTATAGAGATATTTATGTGGACAAACGTCGTACTTGCTACCCAAGAGATAACGGACAATTTAGTGTGTGTCGGATTGGTTCGAATGATCCCTAACAATCGATTACTTATAAAATTTATTTTAGTAACAATTGGTATTTTTACACTAGTTCAATTCAGTTTGTTTAAAAGGAAGAGACTTTATATACCTAGAAATAACAGTGGATATGAAGGAGAAGAAAAAGAAATGACACATATCATTGAGATATTTTTTATTTGTGGTCTCACAGTTTTATTTTCTTCAATAATTCCAGTTATTACTTTTATTGATTTGTTTCTTTATCCTACTTTGAAGAAAACAACTGACTCAGAGTTTGAGCTGGCATTCTGTAACCTGAACGTCACATTAATGTGCATTTATGTAATTGGTCAATTAGATTGCTGTATACTTGTTATAGGTGCAGGTGCACTCATGCTCTCGAAAAGATTCGTGTATTTATCTGACGTAGTCGATAAATTGATAAAGGACAAAAATTTTCTACAGACTAAAGTCGAAACCTTAATCGAAACTCATTGGGATTTATGGACCTATCTACAAGAAGTAAACCTAGTTTGTGAATTATACCTTCCAGCGGTATATTGTTTCGGAGTATATGAGACAAGTTTCATCTTCTGCGCAGTGTTTTTCTTTGATCTTAGTGATGTAATGCGTCTGTGTATTTTTTATTTTTTTGATAATTTTTGTAGTTTCATTTATAATGATAAGTTTTCAACTATCACGTTTCTCATCTTTGGTAAGTTAAACTTAATCCTATTATTTCTTATTAACTATATTTAGACACTTTCTTTAAAACATAAAATTGAAACTTTCATGATTTAAAACGGGATGTTCATAAACTGTTTACGAACAATAAAGTAATAAAGTAATAATTTATTCTAAAAGCGTTAAGATAATAAACGACTCAAAAGATGAAATGTTCTGCAACGTATTTAAATACTTTTTCTATCGATGTATTTAAAATTGTGAAACAATCTTTACATGAAAGCATTTTACATTTAAAACCAATCGTAAACGTCATATTCACAAATATATGTATTTTTTACCTTATATTTTTAGTTCTGAAATTTATATTTATGTCATTTCTAGTAATGTTATTTTCGTGTTATTTGCATTTTAGTCGTTTGTTACGAGCGTTATTTTCGAAGAGGATATCAATAATATTATGACATTTTCAAAAACAAAGAAAAAAAAAATTAATTAACAAGTGTTTAACTATATGTTTATACACACGCTTGTTTAATAGACAATTATAACATTTTCTGACAAATGAATACCGAGTTTTACAAATATCAGACAAACGCCATATAAATCTGTTTTCTTTCAGATAATGATCTGAAATTTGTTTGATATTTCTATTGTTAACTTTTATGAATTTTCAATCTTATATGTTCACATGTGTGTTGGAGTAGCCGGGGGTACGGAGTTTGGAAAGTACGCTTGTACCGGTTAATTGGCTGTCCAGTCTTGCAACTGTCCCTCTATGTCGAAAGATGGCTTAATAAGAGTGAAGAATGCGGAGACTGGCAATCTCGTTATCATTGTTTTTCTTTACGTCAGGCTCCCGACACGAGATAGAGTTTAAATTTGCGCCCTATCACGCGTTTAAGCAATTATTAAAATGAGGGCTAAGTAACTGACGAGTGGTAAGTGCATAAATAAGATATAGGATGTCTTATAAATAACGAATCCAAAGACATTTAGTTAACAAGGAAATAAACAAAAAAATTTTATAATATAAAAAGTAAAAGATATTACAAATAAAATGACTAAATATTCCATCTTACTTAGCGAGCGTTGACCAATATACTAATCCCTAATATAAAAAACAGAAAATAGTTTACAAATCCATGTATATTACCTCATTATAATGTGATTGCTAACTTTTCTGAATTTTGGGCGGAAGTTCAATCGGATGAAGTATGGCACTAGTCTATCATTATGGAGGAGATATGCTGAGAGATAAAGTGTTGAAGTGCTGAGCGATTCAAGTGCACTGAGTTTAACACGTACCCCAATTTATACTAATTTTTCTTCTGCAATAGAGATTAAGAATAAAGATCATCTGACTGGGTGTGGTGATGAGACTTTTTGAATTTAGTCAGCTTTTTAATCTAAGATTTCTCTTAGGAACTCACTGTCAACACTAGAACATTTCTTCATTATTACCTTTGACGTGTAACTTTGATAAAAATTTTAACAAATTTTCTAATAATTTTCTAGAATATTTCCTCAAAAAATTCCAAACTCTCACACATGCATCTTACATTACAGAAACTGTAAAACAGCATCGTTGTGAACATTTCTATAAATTAAGATTAGATCGAAATAAAAGAAAACCTTTCTCGCTAACTTTATATATGGTAAATTTCAAATGTGTTTGCAAGAGATAATAAAAAAATTTCTAAATGCGGGAATATAATGCCTATATATTACATTTCATTATTTTTATAGAGAATTAAATAAGTATATTTATAAAAATTTATTAAGCAATAGGTAACACAAACAAATAGAATATCAACTTTATCTTTATTTATTCTGAATTTCATTTTATAATAATATTAATAATTATATTGCTTGATAGTCATTACAATATGCAATTTGTACTATAGTCATTAGTCTCAATTATTATAAAATATGAATTTAAATAACTGAAAGTTTTAATTTGAAATATTTTAAATGCACTTTTTCGGTTTACAAACAACATATTATAACAGATTTATTCTCTTTAATAAGTAAGATAATGTTTTTATACAATCTCAGAATACTAAAACTTTACCACAACAGTCTATCGACTTGTACTGATCTGAGAACCATGCTTTAATGTTGTAATTTAAACGAGCTTAATTAAAACCATTTTCATAATGCATACTGAAAACATTATAGAATAAGTGTCGAATATTAACGCAGTTTATATAATGGATTTTTGTTTTTATCTAACCATATAAAATATAAAATCTCTATTAGTAGCCTAATCAAAACTGAATTTTTTTACTTTCACTGAAACTGTTAATTCAAAAAATTCAGCATATTTACTTCAAAAACAGTATTTGCAGGAAGTAGCATCATTTGTATCAACACATGAATTTACAAAAGCAATGATAATTATAAAATATACACCGAATTTCAATTAAATTATTCATATTCAAAATATTCAAGCGATTTAGTATGGCTGCTGTTGCTTGATAGAAGAAACACATCAAGTAAGAGGAAAATAATTTTTGGTAGTCTGAGCAAGAAATCATTATTTATTAAAACATCTTTTAATTTTATTAAACTTCTCATACAGCGGAAATGTACACAGATGATAAATATTTATAATTATTATTATTATATAATAAATTAATATAATTAATGATATTAATTTTTCTAGCTGTACGGAAAATTCATCGAAATCGATAGATTGTGTTCTGCTGATTTACCGTTAGAAACCAAAATGAAGGTAATGCAAATAAATTCAAATTTTTTCGACTGGCCTATAAAAGTATTACATTAAAAAACCGTTTTATTTCTTTTAAAAGATGTTGAATTTCATGAAAAGATATGGTAAAACTCCATTTGGAATAACCATCGGTGGATTCTTTTACGTTAAAAAGAATTTCTTTATTCGAGTAAGTTCTTTTAGTATATTCTCTAACTATTTATGTACACATGTACACACATCGTTACTACATTTATGCGAATCTACTTATAAGTTGTTTTTAAAAATCATTAAATACAGAAATCTCCTTATGCAGTATATACACAATAATTTTTAATTGTTATTTTACAGTGTTTGAGTGCCATATATTCAGCGCTGTCTGTCCTGACTGAACTTTTAATTGCAAAAAAGCCATCTTGTAAAATTAACATTGCAGACTTAATGCAATAACGTAATTTTGTCTCACAGACTGACTGGCACACTGACGTGAAAGCTTGAATGTAAGCAGACTTAATATAGAAAAATGAAATATTGCATTCGAAAAAGGACGTCCAGTGTACACTTATGAGAACATCTGAAATATCAGAAAGCCAACGTCTAACGAAACGTCAAAATTTAACTCACGACTCTTTCGCAGCTCTATACACTCTGTCGACATTTAAGTTAAGCGTTACATGCGTATTTTTTTTATTTGATGATTTCAGTTATTTATTTGTTTTTTCTTATTAAATTAAGATTATTCTGTAAGAAATGTAAAACGCGGTTACAGAATAAAGAGAAAAAATATCTACTGACTCTCTGAACAATTGATTTTTTCGAATATTAAAACTGAAAATGAAACTGATGTTAAAGAAAGTATTGAATTTTTTTTTTTTGTTTAAATTAAAAATTTTTTCTAATCATAAATTTTAGAAGAACGACTAGCGAATATCTAGTTATGCATTGGGAAGATTGTAAAGTTAAATTCTCAGCTCTCGGTATTTCAAGCAACGTCTATAAACACGATACCGTTATGCATCGCGGCAGTCGTCATGTTGGGCTTTTTTGCTATGTACGGCGTTTCTAGAGCGAAGCTGATTGTCTGTTTTTTCAGTCTCAGTTTGTTGGATTTCTTGATATATATATATATTAATAATGGTTTGATGTTCAGCACTGAATTGTAAAAATTGATAGCTAAAAGTATATATAATTAAGGGCTCTCTGTCCTGGCTGTCTCCCTAAATAGGTTTCGAAAGAAAAAGCTATATCAATGGTTCGTATAATAAAGTATGAGAATAAATTTATTTAGTTTTTAAGTGCAAAATTAGAGATTTAATTTGGAAATATTTCTTAATATAAAAGTATATTTAATATCTATATTCAAATGCAATTTGATATTACACAAACTGCAAACAAGAGCTGAGATTGAACATTTTTATAAATTAAATTTGCATGAAGAGAAAAGAAAACCATTCTGACAAAGTTCACATAATATGTACACCTTTAAAAGTATTTGCAAAAGATAATTACTTTCTTCATTTAAAAATATTTTATGTCCATAAACTTAATTATTTTTTATAGAGAATTAAATAAATATATTCATAAAAATTTATTAAACAATAGACAAAAATAGGAATATCTACTTCAACTTTATTTATCGTTTAGCTATATATATATTCGAGACGAGTTGATAATAATAATAATAATGATAATATTAATAATAATATCCTTCCCGTGATCGTCACCTCGTCGTGGTCGGAGAGCCCAGTAGTTTTACTGATCCATAAGGCAATGCAGGTGGGAGCACAAGCTTCTGGTATAGACACTTATACCCGTAAAGTCTATGGCGAGAAATGAAGCGAAGAGTGACCACACCCACATTCTGTGAAGATATTTATTATGGTAATAACCAGATTAAAGTGTGATACTGGCTTGGACGTCGCCCGGGTTAACAAGATCCGCGTTCGTGGGTTAGGCAGAGGCTCACGTTCGAGAAATAGGCCACGGTCTCCCTTGGTTATTGGTGGCGAAAGCGGCATCGGCCTAAGCATGGTACTGCAATGCTTTCAACAGATATGAAGAACCAATTTAGCCTTTGTGTTTTTTTGGCAATGCATCCACAGACCAAAAAAACTGGAAAACCACGCCAATGGATGAAACGGACAGTAGAAATGAATGAGTTTATTATCCGTAATTACTACACGATCACAAAACTCGAAACAAACATGACAGCATACACACAAGAACTACACCATAGATTCGCACAACAGTATTTTCACCTCACTGTTACCGAACAAAGGGTTGTTGATCAAAAAAGAAAAATTATACACAACAACCTTATTCCACAAACAACATTTCAACTTATCAAACAACAGGTTGCTGATCAAATACATCAACAGACAGAAACTTCTAACATTAATTAAGATATGTGACCTGTCAAGATAAATCAGCAACAAGCATTGATAATAACACACATACAACAATTACGACTAACAAGACACTACAGACAATTTCTCATCCATCACTGATAACATAGACATGAATTTAGTTAATACGCTTTCACTTATATTTCAGGAAACACTCACTAAATATACAAGTACAGATCCCACACAAAGTCCACGAATTCCAAAAATCAACACGTCAAAAGAAGTAGAAAAAAATCTAAATTATGTAAACACTCACTTACAACCACACTACGTTCATTCAATTTCTACACTCTCAGACATTCATACATAAGTTTATGCTGGGGCAGTCGCAGTAGTGACACACCATGGACTGAAAGTACAATTACAGACAAATACACAAAAAACACAATTCTATCACAAGCTTGCCTGGCAGAGAAGAATAGAAACACAAATAAATGACATTAGACAGCAATTAGGCAGGCTGACACAATACACTAAAAACAACATAACACTTAAATCAAGAAAACAGCTCAAAAATATTTTTAAGAAAATAAAAACACACACAAAACATGAACATCACAACACACGCATTACAGAATGCATTGATACACTAAAACAAAAACTTGCTGCCAAAGCACGTAGACTCAAACGATACAAAACATGTACACTACGAATACAACAAAATGAACTATTTACAAACAATGAAAAACTCTTTTACAGACAAATTAATAACAAAGCAAACACTGATATACAGCACAGTGGCACATTAACAGAAGAAGAACTCACAACTTATTGGTCTTTTCTTTGGTCTAGTGCTGTCATGAACAATGCTGAAGAAGGCTGGATCGAGGAGGAGAACAGAAACTTGCACAACATACCAACTATGCTTTGCGCTAAAATAAACACACAGTATAGAATCGTTAATCGGAATAAATTGGGGACTGGGGTGTTTCAGATTAGGGATTTGTTCCGATTACGGATTATGTACGAAAAAATACATTAACCTGTTTGATGTTCAAATTTTTTCCCTTGCTTGTCGCTTCGTGTTGAATATTTCTCCGTTGTGTGTCGCTTCGTGTTGATTTTTCGTCGATTTTAAGCCTGACGAAAATTTTTATAACAATAATCAAGGCTATCTTATCGTTAAAAATTATTTCTTCATTTCGTACAAACAAAATAAATATATTGAATATAAAAACATGAAAATTATACTTTAGAAGTAAATATAGTATCAAAAACGTTCGATTCAGCACGACACAGTCCGACTGAAAATCGTTCCGATTACCGGGGTTCCGATTAACGACTCTCTACTGTACATCATTTTTAGTACACTGTTAACAGAAGACGCAAGTGGAAGACATCTGGTGTAGACAACATTCACAATTTCTGGTGCAAAAAATTTACATCACTGCACCAGGAACTAGCTAAACACCTAACACATATCATCATCAATCCACAAGACATGCCGAATTTTCTTACTCAGGGCAGGGCCTACATGCGACCTAAAAACAACAGTACTACAGACCCCACACAATACAGACCAATTACATGTCTTCCAACACTGTACAAATTATTGACATTTTGTATTGCAAACAAACTATACAAACATATTGAAAAACACGACATTCTAACGGAACAACGAAATGGTTACCGTAAAAATCACAGGGGATGCAAAAAACAGTTACTCATAGATTCAGTCATTCTACGGCAAGCACACAAACAACACAGAAACATACACATGGCATATATCGACTACAAAAATGCATTCAACAGTGTTCCACACAGTTGGCTGCTACATATTCCACACATGTACAAAATACATTCATCAATTATTACATTCTTCCAAAACACTATGCAGCACTGGAGAACAACACTACATCTCAGGGTTAGTAACACTTCCATACAAACAAACCAAAGTTTTATTAGGCGAGGAATTTTTCAAGGAGATTCCTTGAGTCCTCTCTGGTTCTGCCTACCCTTGAACCCATTATCCAACATGTTAAACGACACGCAATATGGTTACAATATCAGACATTAAAAAACAACACAGTATACACTGTCACATCTCAGGTACATGGATGACATAAAACTTTATGCATCCACACAAAAACAACTTCATCAGCTTCTACGAATCACACATTTATACACCAAGGAGATACAAATGGAATTTGGCCTAGATGAATGCAAAACACTTTACATAGAAACAGGGCCGGTTCTAGGGTTTTAAGCGTCCCGGGAAAAACAAAATTTGGCGCTCTTTCATACAAGAATATACAAATTTACTGCACATTTAGAAAAAAGTAAAAAAAGGCAAAAATCAAAATTACACAATAAAGAACTGTGTAAAAAATTTATTTATTATAAAGACGGCAATTGTTGTTAATGCAAAGTTTACAGAAAGACAAAGTTATTTAACCATTAAGGCGTATGACAGGCGCCCAGTATCACTTTGACTATTCATAATTTTGTTGCAATTTTAATTTATAAATTTGATCTCGTCTATTTTTTGAGTAGATTGTTGTGATACTGATTACAAATTATCTTTTGAAAATAAATAAAAATAAACTTTTTAGCAGATTAAAAAGCATTTGTCTGCATCAATGTTGTTTGATAAAAGCCATACAAATTCTTAGGTTTCATTATTTTAATTAGTAAATTTTTGTTTTTGTCTATTAATCTTTTTTTGAATTATTATGAATTCTGACTATACAAATAGTTTTCTTTAAATAATTTGAATATTATTTATATCTGGACAATAATAAAATAATTAGCAATGTGACCTTTATTTGGTATTATTAAAGAAAAAAGAATTTATTGCTTGCTAAAAAAATCGATGTGTCATGAAAAATGATCAATTTTAATTTATAAAATCTGAAAAAACAATGAATGTAAAAAAATATTTTATTTTTATATCGGCGGCCCTCTAAATTTGGCGCCCCGGGCAGTCGCCCGGCTCTCCCGCCCCTTTATCCGGCGCTGCATAGAAAAAAAAATCCTGAAGAAAGAAGATTTTGCACTTGGAAATGGAAATGTTATTAAATCCGTAGAAGAGAGCGAGTTCTACAAGTATTTAGGATTCCAACAGGCCAAACTAACAGAACATGCACAAATAAAGCAAAGAATAATTAAAGTATACCAAAGTAGGTTAACACTGATGGCTGTGTACTATGCCAGACCAAAGTCAAGGCATAGAAACCAAAACAGAAATTAAAGAAGTGTATCAGTGTGTGTGTGTGTATTCAGGAAATTTCTCACAATATGACATGTATTCAATATAGTGGCCTTCTGTAGTGTGATGTATGTGTTTCTATTCAATTGTAATGTGCCAGGCTTTTGTGTAGTGTGTGTGGTATGACACCTGTAGAGAGAGAACAACAGGTACAATAAGCACCCTATCCATCCTCCACAGATGCCTTATTTCCTGGGCGAGTTCTGTGTACTTGCTAATTTTTTCAGTGCATGCGTTTTGTATATTGTGAGTGTTTGGAATGGATATGTCTATAATGTATGTGATTTTATTGTGTTTGTCAATGAGTGTGATGTCTGGTCTGTTGTGGTAAATTGTTTTATCTGTGATTATGGCTCTGTCGTAGTACATTTTGTGCGTGTTGTTTTCCAATACTGTCTGTGGAATGTATTTGTAGTATGGTTCGTGGATGTCTACTAATTTGTGTTTTTTGCAAGCTCTTGGTGTATTATATTTGCTACTTGGTTATGTCTGTGTAAATAATCTGTCTGTGCCAAGAGCTTGCAACCAGAGGTGATGTGTTGTATAGTTTCTGGCATGATGTGACATTTTCTGCATGTGTCATTTGTGAGTGTTGCATCTTTGAGTACGTGTTTTTTGTAGTTTTTAGTATTTATGACCTGATCCTGTATGGCAATCATGAATCCTTCCGTCTCCCCAAAGAGGCATCCCCGAGCTAACCAGCTGTTTGACGCAGATTTGTCAACAAAATCCTGGGCCAGATCATAAGGATGCATGCCATGGAGTGCCTTTCGAGCCCACGATTGCTTAATGGTGTCTATGCTTTTTATATGTTGTGTTGTGTCCATATGATGTGAGTGTAAGTTTAATGGTGTGTTATTTGAGTCTGCTAGAGTTACTGCTTTAAGTAATTGTGATGTTTCTTGTTTTTTGTAGAAAAACTCTCGCAGTGACTGTATTTGTTTGTAGTGAAGGTTAACTATGTCAATCAGGCCACGTCCGCCATCTTTACGTGGAAGAGTTAATCTTTCTGTGGCGGATTTAGGATGATGTTGTTTATGCTTAGTAAGTGTTGTTCTTGTTTTCCTTTGGAGTTGCTCAAGATCTGTGTGAGTCCAATGTATAACTCCAAAAGAATATGTGAGTACTGGGATGACATATGTGTTTATTGCTTTAACTGTGTGTTTTGCATTTAACTGTTCTGAGAATAGCATTTAACCTACTTTGGTATTCTTTAATTAATCTTTGCTTTATTTGTGCATGTTCTGTTAGTTTGGCCTGTTGGAATCCTAAATACTTGTAGAACTCGCCCTCTTCCATGGATTCAATAATGTCTCCATTTCCAAGTGCAAAATCTTCTTTCTTCAGGATTCCTTTTTCTATGTGAAGTGTTTTGCATTTATCTAGGCCAAATTTCATTTGTATGTCCTTGGTGTATGAATGTGTGATTTGTAGGAGTTGATGAAGTTGTTTTTGTGTGGATGCATAAAGTTTTATGTCATCCATGTACATGAGATGTGACAGTGTATACTGTGTTGTTTTTTCGTGTCTGATATTGTAACCATATTGCGTGTTGTTTAACATGTTGGATAATGGGTTCAGGGCTAAGCAGAACCAGAGAGGACTCAAGGAATCTCCTTGAAAAATTCCTCGCCTAATAAAAATTTGGTTTGTTTGTATGGAAGTGTTACTAACCCTGAGATGTAGTGTTGTTCTCCAGTGCTGCATAGTGTTTTGAAAGAATGCAATGAGTGATGGATGTATTTTGTACATGTGTAGAATATGTAGCAGCCAACTGTGTGGAACACTGTCGAATGCTTTTCTGTAGTCTATATATGCCATGTGTATGTTTCTGTGTTGTTTGTGTGCTTGCCGTAGAATGACTGAATCTATGAGTAACTGTTCTTTGCATCCCCTGTGGTTTCTACGACAACCTTTTTGTTGTTCTGTTAGAATGTCGTGTTCTTCAACATGTTTGTATATTTTGTTTGCAATACAGGATGTCAATAATTTGTAGAGTGTTGGAAGACATGTAATTGGTCTGTATTGTGTGGGGTCTGTGGTATTGTTGTTTTTAGGTTTCATGTAGGTGATGCCCTGAGTAAGAAAATTTGGCATGTCTTGTGGATTGATGATGATGTGTGTTAGATGTTTAGCTAGTTCCTGGTGCAGTGATGTAAACTTTTTGTACCAGAAATTGTGAATGTTGTCTACACCAGGTGTCTTCCAGTTGTGTGTTCTGTTAACAGTGTATTGGAAATCATGTATGTTTATTTCAACACAGGGCATAGTTGGTATGTTGTGCAAGTTTCTGTTCTCCTCCTCGATCCAGCCTGCATCAGCATTGTGCGTGACAGCACTGGACCAAAGAGAAGACCAATATGTTGTGAGTTCTTCTTCTGTTGGTGTGCCACTGTGCTGTGTATCAGTGTTTGCTTTGTTATTAATTTGTCTGTAAAAGAGTTTTTCATTGTTTGTAAATAATTTATTTTGTTGTTTTCGTAGTGTACATGTTTTGTATCGTTTGAGTCTACGTGCTTTGGCAGCAAGTTTTTGTTTTAGTGTATCAATGTATTCTGTAATGCGTGTGTTGTGATGTTCATGTTTTGTGTGTGTTTTTATTTTCTTGAAAATGTTTTTGAGCTGTTTCCTTAATTTGGGTGTTATGTTGTTTTTAGTGTATTGTGTCAGCCTGCCTAATTGCTGTCTAATGTCATTTATTTGTGTTTCTATTCTTCTCTGCCAGGCAGGCTTGTGATAGAATTGTGTTTTCTGTGTATTTGTCTGTGATTGTACTTTCAGTCCATGGTGTGTCACTACTGTGACTGCCCCAGCATAAACTAATGTATGAATGTCTGCGAGTGTAGAAATTGAATGAATGTAGTGTGGTAGTAAGTGAGTGTTTACATAATTTAGTGTTTTTCCTACTTCCTTTGACGTGTTGATTTTTGGTATTCGTGGTCGTTGTGTGGGATCTGTACCTGTATATTTAGTGAGTGTTTCCTGAAATATAAGTGAGAGCGTATTAACTAAATCCAAGTCTATGTTATCAGTGATGGATGAGGAAGTGTCTGTAGTATCATTAGTGGTAATTGTTGTATGTGTGTTATTATCAATGCTTGTTGCTGGATTATCCTGACAGGTTACATGATCTTCATTAATGTTAGATGTTTCTGTCTGTTGATGTATTTGATCAGCAACCTGTTGTTTGATAAGTTCAAGTGTTGTTTGTGGAATAAGGTTGTTGTGTATAATTGTTCTTTTTTGATCAACAACCCTTTGTTCGGTGACAGTGAGATGAGGATACTGTTGTGTGAATCTATGGTGTAGTTGTTGTCTGTATGCTGTCATGTTTGTTTCGAGTTTTGTGATGGTGTAATAAGTACGGATGATAAACTCGTTCATTTCTACTGTCCATTTCATCCGTTGGCGTGGTTTTCCAGCCTTTGTGGTCTGTGGATGCATTGCCACAGAAACACCAAGGCTGGGTTGGTTCCTCACATCTGTTGAGGGCATTGCAGTAGCCATGCTTGGGCCAGTGCTGCTTTCGCCACCGGTAACCAAGGGAGACTGTGGCCTATTTTTCAAACGTGAGCCTCTGCCTAACCCACGAACGCGGACCTTGTTAACCCGGGCGACGTCCGAGCCGGTATCACACTTTAGATCTAGTTACTACCATGATAATATCTCCACAGAATGTGGGTGTGGTCACTCTTAGCTTCATTTCTCCCCATAGACCTTACTGGCATGGGTGTCCCTACCAGGAGCTTGTGCTCCAGCCTGCATTGCCCTATGGATCAGTAAAATTACTGGGCTCTCCCACCACGACCAGGTGGTGACCCCAGGAGAGTTATTATTATTACGTTGGGTTAAGTGAGATATACTCGGTTAACACTGATGGCTGTGTACTATGCCAGACCAAAGTCAAGGCATAGTAACCAAAACAGAAATTAAAGAAGTGTAGCAGTTTGTGTGTGTATTCAGGAAATTTCTCACAATATGACATGTATTCAATATAGTAGCCTTCTGTAGTGTGGTCTATGTGTTTTTATTCAATTGTAATGTAGGCTTTTGTGTAGTGTGTATGGTATGACACCTGTAGAGGAGAGAACAAAAGGTACAATAAGCACCCTATCCATTTTCCACAGATGCCTTATTTCCTGGGCGAGTTCTGTGTACTTGCTAATTTTTTCAGTGCATGCGTTTTGTATATTGTGAGTGTTTGGAATGGATATGTCTATAATGTATGTGATTTTATTGTGTTTGTCAATGAGTGTGATGTCTGGTCTGTTGTGGTAAATTGTTTTATCTGTGATTATGGCTCTGTTGTGGTACATTTTGTGCGTGTTGTTTTCCAATACTGTCTGTGGAATGTATTTGTAGTATGGTTCGTGGATGTCTACTAATTTGTGTTTTTTTGCAAGCTCTTGGTGTATTATATTTGCTACTTGGTTATGTCTGTGTAAATGATCTGTCTGTGCCAAGAGCTTGCAACCAGAGGTGATGTGTTGTATAGTTTCTGGCATGACTTGACATTTTCTGCATGTGTCATTTGTGAGTGTTGCATCTTTGAGTACGTGTTTTTTGTAGTTTTTAGTATTTATGACCTGATCCTGTATGGCAATCATCAATCCTTCCGTCTCCCCAAAGAGGCATCCCCGAGCTAACCAGCTGTTTGACGCAGATTTGTCAACAAAATTCTGAACCAGATCATAAGGATGCATGCCATGGAGTGCCTTTCGAGCCCACGATAGCTTAATGGTGTCTATGCTTTTTATATGTTGTGTTGTGTCTGTATGATGTGAGCGTAAGTTTAATGGTGTGTTATTTGAGTCTGCTAGTGTTACTGCTTTAAGTAATTGTGATGTTCCTTGTTTTTTATAGAAAAACTCTCGCAGTGACTGTATTTGTTTGTAGTGAAGGTTAACTATGTCAATCAGGCTACATCCGCCATCTTTACGTGGAAGAATTTATCTTTCTGTGGCGGATTTAGGATGATGTTGTTTATGCTTAGTAAGTGTTGTTCTTGTTTTCTTTTGGAGTTGCTTAAGATCTGTGTGAGTCCAATGTATAACTTTAAAAGAATATGTGAGTACTGGGATGACACATGTGTTATTGCTTTAACTGTGTGTTTTTCATTTAACTCTGGAATAGCATTTAACCTACTTTGGTATACTTTAATTATTCTTTGCTTTATTTGTGCATGTTCTGTTAGTTTGGCCTGTTGGAATTTTAAATACTTGTAGAACTCGCCCTCTTCCACGGATTTAATGACATTTCCATTTCCAAGTGCAAAATCTTCTTTCTTCAGGATTTTTTTTTCTATGTAAAGTGTTTTGCATTCATCTAGGCCAAATTTCATTTGTATGTCCTTGGTGTATAAATGTGTGATTCGTAGAAGTTGATGAAGTTGTTTTTGTGTGGATGCATAAAGTTTTATGTCATCCATGTACCTGAGATGTGACAGTGTATACTGTGTTGTTTTTTAATGTTTGATATTGTAACCATATTGCGTGTCCTTTAACATGTTGGATAATGGGTTTAGGGCTAAGCAGAACCAGAGAGGACTCAAGAAACCTCCTTGAAAAATTCCTCGCCTAATAACCGCTTTGGTTTGTTTGTATGGAAGTGTTACTAACCCTGAGATGTAGTGTTGTTCTCCAGTGCTGCATAGTGTTTTGGAAGAATGTAATAAATGATGGATGTATTTTGTACATGTGTAGAATATGTAGCAGCCAACTGTGTGGAACACTGTCGAATGCTTTTCTGTAGTCTATATATGCCATGTGTATGTTTCTGTGTTGTTTGTGTGCTTGCCGTAGAATGACTGAATCTATGAGTAACTGTTCTTTGCATCCCCTGTGGTTTCTACGACAACCTTTTTGTTGTTCTGTTAGAATGTCGTTTTCTTCAACATGTTTGTATATTTTGTTTGCAATACAAAATGTCAATAATTTGTACAGTGTTGGAAGACATGTAATTAATCTGTATTGTGTGGGGTCTGTGGTATTGTTGTTTTTAGGTTTCATGTAGGTGATGCTCTGGGTAAGAAAATTCGGCATGTCTTGTGGATTGATGATGTGTGTTAGATGTTTAGCTAGTTCCTGGTGCAGTGGTGTAAACTTTTTTACCAGAAATTGTGAATGTTGTCTACACCAAGTGTCTTCCAGTTGTGTGTTCTGTTAACAGTGTATTAGAAATCATGTATGTTTATTTCAACACAGGGCATAGTTGGTATGTTGTGCAAGTTTCTGTTCTCCTCCTTGATCCAGCCTGCATCAGTATTATGCGTGACAGTATTGAACTAAAGAGAAGACCAATATGTTGTGAGTTCTTTTTCTGTTGGTGTGCCACTGTGCTGTGTATCAGTGTTTGCTTTGTTATTAATTTGTCTGTAAAAGAGTTTTTCATTGTTTGTAAATAAATTATTTTGTTGTTTTCGTAGTGTACATGTTTTGTATCGTTTGAGTCTACGTGCTTTGTCAGCAAGTTTTTGTTTTAGTGTATCAATGTATTCTGTAATGCGTGTGTTGTGATGTTCATGTTTTGTGTGTGTTTTTATTTTCTTGAAAATGTTTTTGAGCTGTTTCCTTAATTTGGGTGTTATGTTGTTTTTAGTGTATTGTGTCAGCCTGCCTAATTGCTGTCTAATGTCATTTATTTGTGTTTCTATTCTTTTCTGCCAGGCAGGCTTGTGATAGAATTGTGTTTTCTGTGTATTTGTCTGTGATTGTACTTTCAGTCCATGGTGTGTCACTACTGTGACTGCCCCAGCATAAACTAATGTATGAATGTCTGCGAGTGTACAAATTGAATGAATGTAGTGTGGTAGTAAGTGAGTGTTTACATAATTAAGTGTTTTTTCTACTTCCTTTGACGTGTTGATTTTTGGTATTCGTGGTCGTTGTGTGGGATCTGTACCTGTATATTTAGTGAGTGTTTCCTGAAATATAAGTGAGAGCGTATTAACTAAATCCAAGTCTATGTTATCAGTGATAGATGAGGAAGTGTCTGTGGTATCATTAGTGGTAATTGTTGTATGTGTGTTATTATCAATGCTTGTTGCTGGATTATCTGACGGTTACATGATTTTCATTGATGTTAGATGTTTCTGTCTGTTGATGTAATTGATCAGCAACCTGTAGTTTGATAAGTTCAAGTGTTGTTTGTGAGGTAAGGTTGTTGTGTATAATTGTTCTTTTTTGATCAACAACCCTTTGTTCGGTAACACTAAGGTGATGATATTGTTGTGTGAATTTATGGTGTAGTTGTTGTTTGTATGCTGTCATGTTTGTTTCGAGTTTTGTGATGGTGTAATAATTACGGATGATAAACTCGTTCGTTTCTAGTGTCCATTTCATCCGTTGGCGTGGTTTTCAAGCCTTTGTGGTCTGTGGATGCATTGCCACAGAAACACCAAGGCTGGGTTGATTCCTCACATCTGTTGAGGGCATTGCAGTAGCCATGCTTGGGCCAGTGCTGCTTTCGCCACCGGTAACCAAAGGAGACTGCGGCCTATTTTTCGAACGTGAGCCTCTGCCTAACCCACGAACGCGGACCTTGTTAACCCGGGCGACGTCCGAGCCGGTATCACATTAGATCTGGTTACTACCATGATATATAATCTCCACAGAATGTGGGTGTGTGGTCACTCTTAGTTTCATTTCTCCCTATAGACCTTACTGGCATGGGTGTCCCTACCAGGAGCTTGTGCTCCAGCCTGCATTGCCCTATGGATCAGTAAAATTACTGGGCTCTCCCACCACGACCAGGTGGTGACCCCGGGAGAGTTATTATTATTACTATTATTATTATTATTGTTATTATTATTATAATCATCATCATCATCATAATCATCATCATATCATCAACTTTTCTCGATTATATATATAGATTAGCATAATTCATTTTTAACTTTTTAGTCGACAAACAACATATAACAACAGATTTATTCCGTTTAATAAGTTACATAATGTTGTTATACAACCTGTCAGAAAACTAAAACTTTATGATAAACATTTTATAGACAAGCACTGATCTGAAAACCACGTTTTAATGTAATTTTAACTACTTTAATTAATTAAAGTAATTAAAACTACTTTAATTAATTATTAAAGTTAATTAAAACTACTTTAATGATGCATACTGCAAACATTTTATAATAAGTGTTAAATATTGAAGCAGTTTATATACTGGATTTTTGATTTCATCTAACAACAAAATATTTAAATCTGTATTAGTAACCTGATACTGTTTTTTCCAATTTCACTAAAGCTGTTACCTCGGGAAATGCAACATGTTTACACTGAATAACATGCAGTAAATAGTATTATTTGTATCAAAATATAAATTTATAAAAGCAATAATAATTATAAAATATCCATTAAATTTCAGTTGAGTTTTTTTTATTAAATATATTCAAGCAATATTAAAGCCATTCAGTTCTCTTGAATTTGTTAGCGGATAACGAAACAATCTTACACTTTTATTGCATTCAATTTTCATCAATTTTGTTGCCAATTTTAGGTAAAGATATAGACAAACGTTGTGACTCAGCGGCAAATATACATAGGGACTAATAGGGCTTGAGCCCTGGGCCCAACAGTCAAGGATTGAATTATGATTATGAATTTTTAATACTTCTTCATTAACAATGATCGCTTAACGTATAATTAAAAATAGTTAATATTAATAATATAATAATAATGATTTGTAAATGAATTAAGACATCAGTAAGCCCTAGATGTTGAAGAACCTAGATTTTTCCCTGATAGCGGGGAAGGTAATAGCACATTTGACAGCATCACTTGTACAGAAATAATGAAATTATACACGAGGAATTATTTAAATAAATTATTTCTATTTCACTATTAAGTTAACTGTATATAATTTTTTTTAATAAGTAAAGAATTAACTGTATATATACATAAATATATTCAATACAACCAATCAAATTTTTTTTACTTTATTGTTAAGATTTAATTGTGACGAACAACATTATTTTATTTCTAATAAACAACATCTCCAAATTGTTGATCTTGTATAATTTACTCCTATGATGATCATAATTTGAAATTAAAATTCTTCTTTTATAAAAAAAAAAGTCTTGTAACAACATTACAAAGGGAAAACAATTCCATTACAGATATTCAGAAGAGGAAAAATCTTAAAAACGATTTCTGTGTTAATAACAAGATCTCTCACAGCCGACATTTAATTACGGAGGATAAAATACATGCAATCAATTTAGATAAGAAAATCCGCGAATTTCACGAAGCTATTCTTCGTAATAACATGAAAGCTAATTATGCAGTTTTAAGGGAATATGAGTTTCTTTAATTATTCTTTTTTAAAAAGAAGGTATATTTAATAGTCATTCAGAAAGAGCATAACATTTTTTTGGGCGATCCGTATATAATGTGTTATAAATAAAAAATCATAGGACTACTTACCGATTGTGCTCCGTTCGAGATGCCATTGCTTAAGCATGTTTTCGTCGCGGGGCAGCACATTGAATACTAAGTGTGTCACGTGACATTTCTCGATGCCATCCGGCCACGTGACTACTCTCTCGCCTCTCATCTGACATGTTCCTGATAATTTATTTTTTTCGTTTCAGCAATATTTATTTACATCAAGACAATAGATATGTTATGTGGCATCTGACTAATTTTTATCATCATAAAATATATCGTGATAGAATTATCGTCGTTAACGAGCAGTTTTACCTTTGTTGTTTTATGTATTTATTATTATTATTATTAAGTTATCAGGAACAAGTCAGAAGCGAAGGGAGAGAGTAGTCACGTGGCCAAATGGCATCGAGAAATGTCACGTGACACACTTCTTATGTGTCCGCCGTCAAATGTGGCGCCCCGCGACGAAAACAACCTTAAGCAATGGCGTCTCGAATGGAGCACAATCTGTAAGTAGTCCTATGATTTTTTATTTATAACACTTTATATACGGATTGCCCAGAAAAATGTTATGCGTTTTCTGAATGACTATTAAATATATCTTCTCTCTGAAAAATAATAATTAAAGTAACTCATATTCCTGTAAACTGCATAACTACCATCTTACTAAAAGGGGTTAGCAAGAAATGTTTTCAAATTGAAAGAGCTCTGGAGTGCGTTCTACTGCTCGGAACGAGAGAGAATTCGGACTACAGACAATTGAAATGATGCGCTTGGCATTTTTTAATTAAAAAAATAGTACAAAAATCTTGTCAATAGGTGGCGCTGGAGCATACATAAATATTGAATATGTAGCATTAAAACACCTCCTTCATTTTAAGTAATTTGCACTAATCGCAAGATCATACAGCAATTACTAAGACGGCATTTTACAGATGAACGGGTAATCAGCCGTTATTTTCCTACAGCATGGCCTGCCTCCTCGCTCGCCGGATATACCCGAGTGACAATTTGTTATGGGGACAAGACCTGCATCCTTCAGATCTGGCACTGATCAGAAGGATGGCATTCGGTGCCATGTTCTGGATATTCCGGCAGACTCACTGCGTTCAGTTGTGGAAAATATGGTTTTAGTCTGGTGGAAATAATCAGTTTAGTCTCACTCACAAATCAGATAGTCTCCCGACCTTATTTTTTATAATATAATATCCTCGAAATATCATAGTTTGTTACTGTTGTAAATGTAGCATTAATGCTAATTAAAAACGATTGGGTATTCAGTAACTGTGTTCTAATATTTCTGTTCGATAACAAAATTTGCCTTTGCTCTGTACAGATGATGAGTATTTATATCACATATTTATTTATTTTCGTTAAACGGATGGATGTAATTAGATTTTTCTAGTGATTTAAGTTTTTATCATGGTGAAGAAGAATTAATTTTTATCATCATTATAATTAAATTTAAAAAGTTACTATAAAAAGAAATGCATTGTAATTATTTTTAATATAGTTGTTTCTACATACCAAATTGATAGCTAATTCAAAAATTCAACTACATTACAATTATTTTATATTTCAGATGCTGTATAACTTTATTATTATTGTTTAATCATTAAAAAATAAGCACATTATGTAAGTTATAAGTATATTTATGTAATATAATGCAACTCCTAGGCCTTTCCACCTTAGAATTGGTGGAACGGCCTAGGAGTGCGTAGCGAACAAACATTCCCCTTACTTATATATTAATATATAGATGTGTCGGCCTGGATCCTCACCATTTTCGGTCTAATGGAAATGATTGAAAAGTCCCCGTTAATGCATGCATGAGGGGTAAGTGTAATAATTGAAAATAACAATCGGAAATGTTTATATAAAATGATTTTTATTTATAAAACATTTTTATAAATTATTAATTAATTTTGTTAAACGGAAAGAAATTTAGCTATAATTCAAAATGGAATTTAACATTATAAGGTAACATCAGGTCTGTAAATTAATTTTTAGATTATCGTTCCAATGTAAACAGTGGGAGAATTTATCCATTGCTTTCAAAAATACAAATAGACCGGAAAGTAAAAATTGTCACTTTCTTTTTAATTATTCCATCTTCAATTAACTTCTGTTCGAATATCGCCTTTTCGGAATGTTCAGGAGTAGCAAAAGTTTCTGCGGATGGTAAAAATAGATTTATTTTGTGATCCAACCAATGTTCATGACCAAAAACCGCGGACAGACGACAAGTAGAATTTTTCCGAACGAATATGGCTTCAACCAACTGTACTTTTCCCAGGGAGTTGCAGAAAGATTTCAAATGAAGAAGACCATTTTCTAACGAATTTACGTAGCCATAAATATGTACTGGTATGTATTTACTGTTAAGTGTTATGGGAAGGTTGAGATTAGTGACGAAACAATCTTCCCTCACAAATACCTCGGTGCTGAAATATGTAAATGGCTTTTTTCTGTCTGTGGATACACGAGGAAATTCATTTTTATGTTTGAAATCAAACAGAGATGAGTAATTTGAATATTTGCTCATGCATCTATCGTTTGTTATTTTGCTGAAATCACTCGGGTAATTGGAAAAATTTTTCATTTCCTTACAGAAGAGAATGGATATTTCTTCTTCTCTACTAAACAAACCGAGTTTGAATATTTTATTTATTAATTTTTCTTTGTTCATGGCTAAGAATCTGATTCTTTCAAGAAACGGTCGCATTTCTTCTCGATATTTCAGTTTCCTCGCGGTTTCATCCATTTCAACAAATGATGTTCCCATTTTCCCTTTGGTCTTCTCTTCGACCCACTTGTATACTGCCAGGATACAAGTGTATATATCTACTTTCTCCATACTTGTGTATAATGGACGAGACACTAACCTGTAAATTATCGCTATACCGCAGGATTTGAAATCTTCACCCTGGAATATCTCTGGCCAATACGTATCGAAAATTCCCTAGCAACGACGTTGTATCTGAGTGAGATACATTTTGCAGGCGAAATCGTGAATTTCGCACACATTTTTCTCACATAATTGATCGATAACGTACTTTTCGCATATCGTGCTTAACATTTTAATTCCATAACTTTTGCTCTTTAAGCTTTAGAACAAAGGTAAGTATTGATTGATTATACAGAAGTATTAGCAGCACTAATGTTTCTGTATCAGCAGTCAATACTTAATGTAACGTGAGTTCTCACACAGTCTCCGTGCTTCAATCAGGGATGGAGATTTACTTAAGCATATTACTCTATAGTATAATATGCCTAACTATAACTGTCAATGCGCTCAAGTCAAATTATTATTATTTTATGTTTGTCTTAACTCCTTAAGTCTCATCTTCTGGTAAAAAGTAACTTTTTATACATATTTTACACTTCATTATTATTATTTTGGAGGTTGCATAATGTATTAAGTTACTTAAAAATAAAAAATAATTAAATCATTCGATTTTAAAATTTATTTTATATCTTAAAAATAATTATATCCCGGGATTCGGGGAAACAGTTCACTTTTTTCCCGGAATCCCGGGACAAGCAAAAGACAGGGAAATGAAAAACCTTAGTGTAAACTATGTACAAAAAATTACTTCAAAATTATAAAATAACTGTTTGAGGCTTTGAAGAAATAAAACGCTACTATTTATTATTCTTTAATCTCAAAAGACATTTGGCCTTTTTTAAGTGCCACAAAAATACAAAATAAACGACAGAGATAATGCCAAATGCCCATTAATTACTGCCTGGGCTAAAAATAAAAAATAATCATAGCACTGAATTCAATTTTATTTTTATTAATTAACATATTGCATCAAGTTCATAATTGTATATGCTATCATTTGATGATGAAAACATGTACTTAAAGCATTCTTTTAATTTTATTCTAAAATATTTGTTAACTTATTAGACTAGTGTTGCATGGCAAATTGTATGATAGGTCTACTTACTTAAATGTATGATTTAAATTGAATTTTCTTAACTATAATAATTTAACTTGTGGGGAAAGTTTTAATCCTGAAAATATTGTGCATTTCATAAGTTGCATTATACGACATTACTTCTTGCAGGCCTGCAGATGGATACACTCGATCTACCTTATTTTGAGGAAAAAAATCAACAAAGTAGCCAAGCAGGCAAATTCCCTGACTTTTTGAGGAGT
Organism: Centruroides vittatus; assembly: GCF_030686945.1. Taxonomy (NCBI): domain Eukaryota; kingdom Metazoa; phylum Arthropoda; class Arachnida; order Scorpiones; family Buthidae; genus Centruroides; species Centruroides vittatus. The sequence goes on along the minus strand of NW_027122441.1, from coordinate 7,549 downwards.
TTTGTCAAATTTTCTACGTTCCATGACTTTCCAAACGCTAAAGAAAATCTTTCATTTTCCAGGCGCATAGGAACCCTGTATATAACAATATTACAAATGTAATGTGTTAAAAGAAAAGGTTAATGTTACCTATGGTTCCAAAATGGCGGCTTTTCTTTGATACAAGGGAACAGAAGAAAGAAAACAGTGGGGACGCACGTTCTAACCTAATCTAACCTATTTCAATAATTTGGTTAGTAATAATTATGGTAATTTATTGAAATAGGTCAGGTTAGGTTAGGTTAGAACGTTCGTCCCACTGTTTAATTTCTTCTGTTTCCGTGAATCCGAGACAAGCCGCCATTTTGGAACCATAGGTAACATTATCCAAATAGAATGTACTCATAAAAAAATACAAGATTTTATAACTAATTTAGATCTACATTTTATTTTATATGTATAGTTTCATACAAAATGATGCACTTAAAATATATTTTATTTCTCCATCAATAAATACGCTATTCTGTTTCGTTTTTCTATGGCAGCTGCACGAATTTGGGTTTTCAGGAAAATCATCATCATCATTACATTTATCAAGTAATACGTCTTCTGAAATATTTTTTTTCCTTTCTTAATGCATAAATTATGCAAAATGCATGCAGTCATAACCACTTTAGACATGGCCGTGATATTTTTCATGTCTAAAATATTTAAGTCTGCGGAAACGTCCTTTCAAAGATTTCATAGTTTGTTCCACAACTACGCTGACAAAACTGTCTTTTATTATAAGCTTTTTGTTTTATTGTCAGACTACCATAATCTTTTAATGGTACCAATAAAAAAGTATTTGAAGGATATGCAGAATCACCTGATAAATAATACATAAATTTGTAGTTTAAACAAAAAACTAAATACTTTCCTGGACATCAGTTTCTTTTACAGCTTTAATATTAAAAAAAATTAATTGATCTTCCAGATTACTCGTAATCCCTTCGTCTTTATTCTGAAACTGCGTTATTTCTGGCAGACAAATCAAAATTTAATCAGAACAAAGCAATAAATAACTAAAATCATAAAATTAAAAAATATTACGCAGGTAACGCTAAAATTGCATTTTTGAAACAACGTATTAAGCTGCGAAAGAGTCGTGAGTTAAATTTTGACGTTTCGTTAGACGTTGGTATTGTGATATTTCAAATGTTCTTTTAAGTCTACACTGGACGTGCTTTTTCGAATGCAACATTTCATTTTTCTGTATTAAGTCTGTTTACATTCAAGCTTTTACGTCACAACGTCAGTCAGCCTGTCGGACAAAATTACGTTATTGCATTAAGTCTCCAATCTTGATTATACAAGAAGATGGCTTATTTGCAATTAAAAGTTCAGTCAGGACAGACAGCGCTGAATATATGTCACTCATACACTGTAAAATAACAATTAAAAATTATTGTGTATATACTGTATAAAGAAATTTTGGGTGTTATGTTGTTTTTAGTGTATTGTGTCAGCCTGCCTAATTGCTGTCTAATGTCATTTATTTGTGTTTCTATTTTTCTCTGCCAGGCAACAAAGACGACGCTAGCCAATGGGTAAGGGGGGGCAAGATGATGTAAATTGATAGAGGATATGAATTGTATGTATGTAAAATAGAAACAATTCGTAAAGTTTTAATCATTTACTATGTACCGGAAAAGAAATATTTCAAATAAAACATTTTCTTTAACTTACAAGAAGCCTAAAAAGATTATTTTAATTAAAACTTAGCATTTAAATAACTTTTTCGAATTTCTACGGGAGGGCAACTGCCCCTCTGCCTCTTCCCCTGGCGACGCCCTTGCCAGGCAAGCTTGTGATAGAATTGTGTTTTTTGTGTATTTGTCTGTGATTGTACTTTCAGCCCATGATCTGTCACTACTGTAACTGCCCCAGCATAAACTAATGTATGAATGTCTGAGAGTGTAGTAATTGAATGAATGTAGTGTGGTAGTAAGTGAGTTTTTACATAATTTAGTGTTTTTCCTACTTTCTTTGACCTGTTGATTTCTGGTATTCGTGGTCTTTGTGTGGGATCTGAACCTCTATATTTAGTGAGTGTTTCCTGAAATATAACTGAGAGCGTATTAACTAAATCCATGTCTATGTTAGCAGTGATGGATGACAAAGTGTCTGTAGTATTGTTAGTCGTAATTGTTGTATGTGTGTTATTATCAATGCTTGTTGCGGGATTATCCTGACAGATCACATGATCTTCATTAATGTTAGATGTTTCTGTCTGTTGATGTATATGATCAGCAACCTATTGTTTGAAAAGTTCAAACGTTGTTTGTGGAATTAGGTTGTTGTGTATAATTGTTCTTTTTTGATTAACAACCCATTGTTCGGTGACAGTGAGATGAAATACTGTTGTGTGAATTTATTGTGTAGTAGTTGTCTGTATGCTGTCATGTTTGTTTCGAGTTTCGTGATCGTATAGTAACTACGCATGATAAACTCATTTATTTCTTTAATATATAAATGTTTTGCTGTATATGTAGATAATATGACGAATTTAGCCTCTGTAATCCAAATTATTATTGGTAGACTAATCTCACAGCAATATCATTGGCAAATTGATTTTATTTTTTAAAAATTACATCATATGCATTTCGGGCTGGTCTAATGTTTTCCAACCCCTCCTCAGTGCTAAAAACAAAAAAGTTTTTATGTTTAACTATCTAGAACACGACATTAATGTTTAACAACAACAAATTTACAAACAAGGGGGAGGAACTTACAATATACGTTGGTGGGAATTACAACAAAATTTCCATGAGTGGGAGGGCTCTGCAATTATCTACATATACAGCAAAACATTTATATATTAAAGATCTAAAAAGAAAACTGAAAATGAACAACAGATTGGCAAAAGTTACGAAGACGGCAGAAATGTTAGAGCATGACATGAATTACTTAAAGTGTTTCCTAAGAGAGGAATGTACACCAAATACCACGAAATTAAAACAGTCGACATGTGATACTATACCTAAACATGCAATTTGGAAGATTAAACGTAAAATTATTAAATCTGTCATTAGATTTAAATATAAAAAATTGAATAATCTTAAATACCAAATACGAAGATTAGTACACAACCTTGACTATAAAGAAAACCCATATAAATGCTTGGGAGACGAGTATAGATATAGAAAAGAAATCAAACTACAGGAGTTGTTTTCCTACCCGAAGTTAAAAGAAAAGAAAAAATGGATTAATGAACTTATAGTAAATAATTCTAAGATTATAATACCAAGTTATGTAAAACATTTGTTGGCATTAGGCTTAGATTACAATATGCCAGTCACAGATATTTCAACAGATATGATAGCAACTATTGATAAAAATATAAAAGATTTACCAATTAAAAACGAAAACAAAAGTAATTTATTGAGTAGTATTGTTCAGGAATTAAGAAAAGGCATTAATTTAAAAGATAAACATAAAATTAAAAAACATAAAAATAGTATAAAGTACATTATAAGATTTTTTAAAAGAAATAATCTTAAAATAATAAAAGCCGATTAAACTAGACAATTAGTAATAATAGAATAATTGCGATTAAGACTTGTAAACAAATTAATAGCAACATTTATACAAAATTAAATAATGACCCCTATGAAAATATAAAAAAAAATAACAAAATTAATTAAAAAAAGTTATACTAATAATAATATAAGCAATATAGATAAAACTTTTATTCTGGATCCCAAAAATAATAGAACCCCAAAACTTAATATTAGATTAAAACCCATAAAATAGAAGAAAAATTCAGACCTATTGTAGATTTTAAATTTTCTATCCTGTATAATCTAGAACAATACATAAAACAACAATTAAAAGATATAGATAATTCTGTCTATAGTATAAAAAATGCTGATACCGTTATTAATAAATTATTGAAATTAAATAAGGAGAATTCAGATTGCTTAATGAGCTTAGACATAAAAAATATGTATCCTAGTATAAATTCGATTATGATAGAAAATAGTTTAAAAGATCTTAGTATCCATAAAAATTTGATAAATTTAATAGAATTTGCTTACAAAAATAATTATTTCGAAATAGAAGGTATGTTTTGTAGACAAAAAAAAATGGTATCAGTATGGGGTCAAAGATGGGGCCAAAATTAGCTGAATTGGTAATGATTGATATCGATAAAAAAATTAGTAAAATCAGGGGTATAAAGTTAATAATGAGGTACGTAGATGACTATCTGATAGTAAATAATAGAAATTTGACTAATAAAGAAACCATATATAATTCAATAAATAATATAGACAGGGATATACAGTTTGATATTGAAGAGGAAATAAATAAGAAAATTAATTATTTAGATATTACCATAGTTAATAGAAACATTTGATTTTATAACAGATAGAACATTTGAGAACATTTGATTTTATAACATAAAAAATCATGTAACGTTAACAAAACTATTAATTACCATTCATATATTTCTGATTACATTAAAAAGAATTCATACTTTATTAAATTAAAAAACATATATACAAGAATATCTGATAATTATAACATAAATATTAAACTAAAAGAATTGGAAACAAAATTCCTAATGAACGATTATCCAAAATTCATTCTTACAAAATGGAAAACACATTACTTAAAGAATAGGTACAATACTAAGTTTAAAGCTGATAAAACATATAAAAAGTTTCTATACATTAGAAATATCTTTGAGAATTGTAAGAAAAGTATTAATAATCATAATATTTGTTTGGCCCCATCTTTGACCAATAAAATTTCGCAAAATATTTGTAAATATATTAATAAAAGTAGTAATAATAATTTAGATCCTTTAAAAAAAGCTGGTGTTGTATATAAAATTGAATGTAATTGTCATAACCCGTGTACGTATATAGGAGAAACCAGGCATGTGTTAGAAGTAAGAGTCAAAGAACATGAAGCGGCCATTCGACTCAAGTACAATAATTCCCCGTGGTTTAACCACACTAATAATAATAATTGTAACATTAATCGAAACAATATAAAAATTTTGCATATTGAAAAAGATATGTATAAAAGGAGATTTAAGGAACATATAGAAATAAGAAAACAAAAAAATAATAATTTAATTAATCATTCGAAAGGTATGGAAATTAATTACCGCTGGTATAATTTAACAGATGGCGCTAAAATAAATTAATAAGTAATAAAAAGTCATCATATGATTACTGTTGTAAAAGTGCCGAATGAAGTATACTGAAACTAATAATGTTGTAAAGTTGTGGTGTAACCCATGCTTTGGGAATATCTATACATTTGTTCGTCAGCTTATTTAATTATTGGATGTTTTAGTGAGTTTATTATACATTTGTGGTGGAAACAATTTTTAACTTGTGAGTATAAGTGTTGTTTACAATTTTACTTATATTAGCCATATATCAATAAGTTGTGTACAAAAAAAATTATAATTTCAGGATACCATTAAATGTGAGGAAGGTTTACCCTCCCACCCATGGAAATTTTGCTGTAATTTCAACCAAAGTATATTGTAAGTTCCTCCCCCTTGTTTGTAAATTTGTTGTTGTTAAACATTAATGTCGTGTTCTAGATAGTTAAACATAAAAATCTTTTTGTTTTTAGCACTGAAGAGGGGTTGAAAAACATTACACCAGCCCGAAATGCATATGATGTAATTTTTAAAAAAAATTAAATCAATTTGCCAATGATATTGCTGTGAGATTACAATAATACCAATAATAATTTGGATTACAGAGGCTAAATTCGTCATATTATCATTCATTTCTACTGTCTATTTCATCCGTTGGCGTGGTTTTCCAGCCTTTGTGGCCTGTGGATGCATTGCCAAAGTAACACCAAGGCTAGCTTCATTTCTCATATCTGTTGAAGGCATTGCAGTAGCCATGCTTGGGCCGATGCTGCTTTCGCCTCCGGTGACCAAGGGAGACTGCGGCCTATTTTTCGAACGTGAGCGTCTGCCTAACCCACGAACGCGGACCTTGTTAACCCGGGCGACGTCCGAGCCGGTATCACACTTTGATCTGGTTATTACCATAATAAATATCTTCACAGAATGTAAGTGTGGTCACTCTTAGCTTCATTTTTCGCCATAGACTTACTGGCATCAGTGTCCCCACAAGGAGCTTCCGCTTGCATTGCCCTATGGATCAGTAAAATTACTGGACTCTCCGACCACGACAAGGTGACGACCACGGAAAAGTTATTAATATTATCATTATTGTTATTATCAACTCGTCTTGACTATATATATAGATAAACAATAAATAAAGTTAAAGTAGATATTTCTATTTTTCTCTACTGTTAAATAAATATATTTATAAAAATTTATTAAATTCTCTCTAAAAGATTATTAAGTTTATAAGCATAAAATATTTTTAAATGAGGAAAGTAATTATCTTTTGCAAATACTTTAAAGGTTTACATATTTATTTTTTAAAAATATTTCCAAATTAAATCTCTAATTTTGCACTTAAAAACTAAATAAATTTATTTTCGTACTTTATTATACGAACCATTGATATAGCTTTTTCTTTCGAAACCTATTTAGGGAGATAGCCAGGACAGAGAGCCCTTAATTATATATACCTCTAGCTATGAATTTTTACAATTCAGTGCTGAACATTAAACCATTTTCAATATATATAAATATATATATATCAAGAAATCCAACAAACTAAGATCGAAAAGACAGACAATCAGCTTCGCTTTAAAACGCCGTACACAGCAAAAAAAGCCCCAACATGACTGCCGACATGCAAAAGAATATCGTGTTTATAGACGTTGCTTGAAATACCGAGAGCTGAAAATTTAACTTTACAAGGGAAGTATTCATCTTCCTAACGCATAACTAGATATTCGCCATTCGTTCTTCTAAAATTTATGATTAGAAGAAATTTTTAATTTAAACAAAAAAAAAATAAATTCAATACGTTATTTAACATCAGTTTCATTTTCAGTTTTTATATTCGAAATAATCAATTGTTCAGAGAGTCAGTAGATATTTTTTCTCTTTATTCTGTAACCGCGTTTTACATTTCTTACAGAATAATCTTAATTTAATAAGAAAAAACAAATAAATAACTGAAATCATCAAATAAAAAAAATACGCATGTAACGCTTAACTTAAATGTCGACAGAGTGTATAGAGCTGCGAAAGAGTCGTGAGTTAAATTTTGACGTTTCGTTAGACGTTGGCTTTCTGATATTTCAGATGTTTTCATAAGTGTACACTGGACGTCCTTTTTCGAATGCAATATTTCATTTTTCTATATTAAGTCTGCTTACATTCAAGCTTTCACGTCAGTGTGCCAGTCAGTCTGTGAGACAAAATTACGTTATTGCATTAAGTCTGCAATGTTAATTTTACAAGATGGCTTTTTTGCAATTAAAAGTTCAGTCAGGACAGACAGCGCTGAATATATGGCACTTAAACACTGTAAAATAACAATTAAAAATTATTGTGTATATACTGCATAAGGAGATTTCTGTATTTAATGATTTTTAAAAACAACTTATAAGTAGATTCGCATAAATG